>NC_088873.1:34028179-34073910 GCF_032884065.1 Artemia franciscana
ACTTCGGGGAGAATCCGGGCCCAAAGGCCCCTCCCCCTGCGTACGTACCAGCCCAAATTATATATTTTCCATGTATTTCGTCACTTTTCTTTGTCTTGTCTCACGCTAAGCTGACAGAATCTAACCAAAAACAAGTTATGCAATGCGTAAATGAATGAACAACTTGAGCTGTAGGGGTTATTTCACACAAGTACCCTTTTTCTTTTCCCGAAATTTTATTATTAATCATTTTTCTCTTTTTAGTATCTTTGTATTCCTTGTTATTTCAAAGGAGGGCTGGGGCAAGTGGCATTTAACCCATTTCCATTAATGTTAGATCAAAATTTCGCAAAAAAACTTCCTTCTGTTGTCAATAAACTAATAAAAAAAAATATCCTGGAAAAAGGGTCCTACTAAGTTAAGTTCTATAAATCGTTTTTTTGTAAACAAATTATATTACCTGAAATTCAGCTTTTAGCAAAACAGGAAATTTTTTTCGTTGGTCATAATGTTTTGGAAAGTCTTTTAACTCAACAGACTTGTCTGCTATTGCTGCAAGTGCACCACTTTCCTCGGCTAGAAAAAAAATTAAATGAAAAAAATTATCACTGTAAATACTAAAAATGTTTTATTATTTAGCCTAATCAAAAATTCCGTGACGATGGGCAAACATTTATTTTACATTTTTTATAAGTTTCAAATGAAGTTTTTTAAAGAAAAATAAAGGTCTATTTTAACAGCTAAGACGAGGAGAAATGAAGTCATATAATATTTCAAATTTAAAACCAATAAAAATTACTATTGAAAAATAAATAAAAAGCAAAAGAAATAGAAATAAAAATAAATATTAACAACAAACATAAGGATGCAAGGTGCTTCAATAGATAAATGAAAGAATCCTTAAACGAGCCTAAATCCTAAAAATATTAAAATGAATAGTCACATCTAACTTAGAATAAATGGAATTTAGCCTAAACAAGAGTAGGCCTACTGCTAAAAAACCTTTTTGCTTACCAAACATAAAAGATTTTTTTGGGTTATGTGATCGGATGTAAGTTGAAGGCTGCACATAAGAAGCCCTTTAGTTTGATTGCACCAAAAATCAGTGGGTGTGTTTGATTGCACCAAAAACCAAATTGCACCAAAACCAGTATTTGGGAGTTAATTGTGCAGAGAAACGACGATAAATTCCTTTCACAATCTTTCTAGCGGATTGTAAACAGAAAACATGAAAAGTATTATGAACTATGGGTAATGTTTGGTAGCAGCACAATTAGGTATGTATAATACCAAGGTATCTATACTTGAGTTTAGCGCTGTAGGTCACCTACACTCAACAAGTAATAGATCCCATTATTTGATTAGATCACTGAGACTTGTAATAATAATCACAGAGTAATCAAACAGTTCGTGGTAACGAACTGTAGTAAGGAGCGACCCGGCTCAATAGTAAACGAAACTCTAAAAAACGGAATTTAGATGCTAAAAGACACATCAAAAGAATCAGATTTTCATGCTGATTCTAAATATATTAAATAAAAAAAAAATAATTTTTTTAGCTGAAAGTAAGGAGCGACATTAAAACTTAAAACGAACAGAAATTACTCCGTATATGAAATGAGTTGTCCCCTCCGCAATCCCTCGCTCTTTACGCTAAAGCTTTTAATTTTTTTTTTTAAAGTAGACTTGTGGCAAAGAGTCAAACTTTAGCGTAAAGAGCGAGGGATTGCGGAGGGGACAACTCATTTCATATACGGAGTAATTTCTATTCGTTTTAAGTTTTAATGTCGCTCCTTACTTTCAGCTAAAAAAATTATTTTTTTTTTATTTAATTTCTGAACGTTTTTGAATTAATGCATGTTTGGTTTTGGCTCTCCGCACATAAATTATTAAAATGAAATTTGTATAATAATTCTTTTTTCTTTGCTAAATGGCTTTCTCTTAGTTTTGATCAGACGATTTTGAGAAATAAGGGGTGGAGAAGGAGGCCTAGTTGCCCTCCAATTTTTCGGTTACTTAAAAAGGCAACTAGAACTTTTAATATTTAACGAACGTTTTTATTAGTAAAAAATATACGTAACTTAACAATTAACTTACGTAACAAACTTTCATAACCTTATATTTTTAATATGTATACGAGGGGGTTTGTACCCTCGTTAATACCTCGCTCTTTACACTAAATCGTAAGTTTTGTCCCAATTCTTTAAGAATGACCCCTGAATCAGAAAGGCCGTAGAATAAATAGTTTAAATTACTAAAAATACTTTAGCATAAAGAGCAAGGTATTTATCTCCTCCTAAATACCTCACTCTTTATGCTAAAGTATTTTTAGAACCCCTCATATGCGGAATAATCTCTGTTCGTTTTAAGTTTCAATGCTACTTCTTCCTTTCATTTGAAAAAACGTTTTCATGTTTATTTTTCATTGTTTTCTTATAGTAATGCTTGAGAATCCTGCGCCCTTTTCATTGAATTTTTCTTTCCCCATGACAGATTCCTCCAAGGAAAGATCCTCCAACATAGCCCCCTCTCCTCAGCCCCACCCCCAAGCAAAATAAAATCCCCCTGTAAACGTCTGTACACTTCCCAATAACCATTACTATATGTAAACACTGGTCAAAGTTTGTAACTTGCAGCCCCTCCCCCAGGGATTGTGGGGGAGTAAGTCATCCCCAAAGACATAGTTTTTATGGTTTTCGACTATGTTGAACAAAATGGCTATCTCAAAATTTTGATTCGTTGACTTTGGGAAAAAATGAGCGTGGGAGGGGGCCTAGATGCCCTCCAATTTTTTTGGTCACTTAAAAAGGGCACTAGAACTTTTCATTTCCGTTAGAATGAGCCCTCTTGCAAAATTCTAGGACCACTTGGTCGATACGATGACCCCTGGGGAAAAGAAAAAAAAAAAAACAAAAAAAAAAAAAAAACAAATAAACACGCACCCGTGATTTGTCTTTTGGCAAAAAATAGAAAATTCCACATTTTTGTAGATAAGAGCTTGAAACTTCTACAGTAGGGTTCTCTGATACGCTGAATCTGATGGTGTCATTTTCGTTAAGATCCTACGACTTTTAGGGGGTGTTTCCCCCTATTTTCCTAAATAAGGCAAATTTTCTCAGGCTCGTAACTTTTGATGGGTAACACTAAACTTGTTAAAACTTATATATTTAAAATCAGCATTAAAATGCAATTCTTTTGATGTAGCTATTGATATCAAAATTCAATTTTTTAGAGTTTTGGTTACTATTGAGCCGGGTCGCTCCTTACTACAGTTCGTTACCACGAACTGTTTGATATAAGTTTCACCAAATTTAATCTTTGTCATCAAAAGTTACGAGCCTGAGAAAATTTGCATCATTTTGGAAAATAGGGGAAAACACCCCATAAAAGTCATAGAAAATCACACCATCGCATTCGGTGTATCAGAGAACCCTATAGCAAAAATTTCAAGCTCCTGTCTACAAAAATGTAGAATTTCGTATTTTTTGCCAGAAGACAAATCACGGGTACGTGTTTATTTGTTTTTTTGTTTTTTTTCCCAGGGGTTATCGTATCGACCAAGTGGTCCTAGAATATTACAAGAGGGCTCATTCTAACAGAAATGAAAAGTTCTAGTGCCCTTTTTAAGTGACCAAAAATTTGGAGGGCATCTAGGCCCCTTCCCACGCTCATTTTTTACCCAAAATCAACGGATCAAAAATTTGAGATAGCCATTTTGTTTCGCATAGTCGAAAACCATAATAACTATGTCTTTGGGAATGACTTTACCCCCAAAATCCCCAGGGGAGGGGCTGCAAGTTACAAACTTTGTCCAGTGTTTACATATAGTAATAGTTATTGGGAAGTATACAGACGTTTTCAGGGGGATTTTTTTGGTCTGGGGGTGGGGTTGATGGGAGGGGGCTATGTGGGAGGATCTTTCCTTGGAGGAATATGTCATGGGGGAAGAAAAATTCAATGAAAAGGGCGCAGAATTTTCTAGCATTACTATAAAAAAACAGTGAAAAAATAAACATGAAAAGGTTTTTTCAATTGAAAGTAAGGAATAGCATTGAAATTTAAAACGAACAGAGATTATTACGCATATGAGGGGTTCAAAAAATACTTTAGCATAAAGAGCGAGGTATTTTAGTAGGAGATAAATACCTCGCTCTTTATGCTAAAGTATTTTTAGTAATTTCAACTATTTATTCTACGGCCTTTTTGATTCAGGGGTCATTCTTAAAGAATTGGGACAAAACTTACGATTTAGTGTAAAGAGCGAGGTATTAACGATGGTAAAAACCCCCTCGTACACATAATAAAAATATAAGAATATAAAAGTTTGTTACATAAGTTAATTCTTAAGTTACGCATATTTTCAAACAGTTCGTGGTAACGAACTGTAGTAAGGAGCGACCCGGCTCAACAGTAACCAAAACTCTAAAAAATGGATTTTTGGTACCAATTAGCTATATCAAAAGAATCGCATTTTAATGCTGATTTTAAATATATACGTTTCATCAAGTTTAGTCTTACCCATCAAAAGTTACGAGCTTGAGAAAATTTGCGTTATTTTAGAAAATAGGGGGAAACACCCCCTAAAAGTCATAGGAGGAAACACCATCTTAACGAAAATAAAACCATCAGATTCAGCGTATCAGAGAACCCTACTGTAGAAGTTTCAAGCTCCTATCTACAAAAATGTGAAATTTTATATTTTCTGCCAGAAGGCAGATCACGGATGCGTGTTTATTTGTTTGTTTTTTTTGTTTGTTTTTTTCCCCAGGGGTGATCCTATCGACCCAGCTGTCCTAGAATGTTGCGAGAGGGCTCATTCTAACGGAAATGAAAAGTTCTAGTGCCCTTTTTAAGTGACCAAAAAAATTGGAGGGCACCTAGGCCCCCTCCCACGCTAATTATTTTCCCAAAGTCAACGGATCAAAATTCTGAGATAGCCATTTTATTCTGCGTAGTCGAAAAACCTTATAACTATGTCTTTTGGGACGACTTACTCCCCCACAGTCCCCGTGGGAGGGATTACAAGTTCAAAACTTTGACCAGTGCTTACATATACTAATGGTTATTGGGAAGTGTACAGGCGTTTTCAGGTGGATTTTTTTGGTTGGAGGCAGGGGTTGAGAAGAGGGGGATATGCTGGGGGAACTTTCCATCGAGCAATTCGTCATGGGGGAAAATTTCCATGAAGGGAGCGCAGGAATTACTAGCATTACTTAAAAAAAAAACAATGAAAAAATAAATATAAAAAAGTTTTTTTTCAGCTGGAAGTAAGCAGCAGCATTAAAACTTAAAACGAACAGAAATTATTACCCATATGAGTGGCTCACTTCCTCCTAATACCTCGCTATTTACGCTAAAGTATTTTTAGTAATTTCAACTATTTATTCTGCGGCTTTTGTGATTCAGGGGTCATTCTTAATGAATTTGGACAAAATATAAGCTTTAGTGTAAAGAGCGAGGTACTGACGAGGGGGAGAACCCCCTCATATCTGTAATAAAAACATGAGAATACAAAAGTTCTTTACGTAAGCTAATTTATAAGTTACTTATATCTTTTACTTATAAAAAGATTCGTAAAAAATTAAAAGTTCTAGTTGCCTTTTTAATTAACCGAAAATCGGAGGGCAACTAGGCTTCCTCCCCCGCTCTTTTTTCTTAAAATCATTCGATCAAAATTATGAGAAAGCCATTTAGCCAAAAAAAATCAATATACAAATTTCGTTTTAATTATTCCTCTGCGGAGAGCCAAAATCAAAACATGCATTGATTCAAAAACGTTCAGAAATTAAATAAAAAAAACAAGTTTTTTAAATGAAAGTAAGGAGCGACATTAAAACTTAAAACGAACAGAAATAGCTCCGTATATGAAAGGTGATTTTCCTTCTCAACGCCCCGCTCTTTACGCTAAAGTTTTTTACTGTTTTAAAATGTAGAGTTAAGAGAAAGAGTCAAACTTTAGCGTAAAGAGCGGAGCGTTGAGACGGAAAATCCCCTTTCATATACGGAGTTTTAAGTTTTAAAAGTTTTAAGTTTTAAGTTTTAAGTACATTTCTGTTTTAAGTTTTAATGTCGCTCCTTACTTTCATTTAAAAAACTTGTTTTTTTTATTGTAATAAAAGGCTTGACAGACGAAGGGTCTTTTTTGCACTGACTTGTTAAACTGAATAGAACTGAATATTTAGCATAATGGATTTGTAATAGATCCCATTACTTGATTAGACCACTGAGACTTGTGATAGTAATCACGGAATAATAAATAAATAAAATCACGTCATAAAGGGCTCGACAGGCGAAGGGTTTTTTTTCGCACTGACTTGTTAAACTGAACAGAACTGAATATTTAAAATAACGGATTTGTATATACTTATTACTATGTTTAATTTCATAAGAACACTATTCTGCGTGCCATTAACTGTGAACACAGTTAATACTCTTCTTGATGGCTTCGCAAACTGTGTGTTTTTGTCTGTGTTGTTTCATAGTGGATTAAAGACGCTTCTTGTCTATTATGGTCCGTGTGTCTACCCTGCAATATGTTGCTTTAGCCGGGGTTCTTAAGAGACATAGATACACTTCTTTGAATATATCCACAAAAATCCCCCACAGGGAACCCAGCTCGAAGGGCTAGGTAGAATAGACACAACAAAAGAATTAAACATATTTTGAAAGAAATATGGGAGAGAGAGAGAATGAAAGAAAGGGCGAGAGAAAAAGAAAAATAAACAGCAAATATAGTAAGCAATTACAATATTGACCATTATTAAGCGCATCAGCTTAAGAGAATTTTCAATTAAAATTTTTATCATTTATGCTTGACAACAAATCCGGATATTTTTGATATACGTAATTAGCAGGTAACGTGAGATCACCCTGACTTCGGTGACTTTTTTCTCCAAAAAGTCATAGTGGCCTATAGAGATTAACTTCCTTAAAAATGTTTCAAATGGTTCGGTATACTTATAAAAGACATAACTGCCATTAGAATCACTGGAAAGCTTCCCTATTAAAGACACCAGTTGATCTTTGAACTTACTATAGCCTGTCTTAAGATCCTTCTTCTAGACCCTAGAGGGAATTCCAAGAGCCACAGCATAAATTGGACAGTCATATTATGTTTTTACATAGGCCTTAACTAAGGGTATTTTCAAGCTGGAAAGGAAAAAGTACTACCATTTTCAAATGTAAAGAGACCAAACAGTATAAGTGGGCACTGGTGGGGGGCAGTTGTGTGGCTCTGAAAACTCAGCCACCGTGGGTCTGCAGAACTTACGGTTTTAAAAGTCATCAAGTAACAATTAAGTTTCGAATGCTAGATAAGGCAGAGGAACCCATGGTCCTGCAAGAGCAAGAAGAAGAAGAAGAAATAGGCACTTTTTGAAACATCTGCGAAGGAAAGAATCCCCTAAGAATCAAAGATCATCAGCTCTCTTCAGAGTCTCTGCATCAAAATGTCTTTTTTCCTTGACAGTACTAGTTGAATCTAAAACATGTTTACGAACATACTAATTCCGCAAAAAGTTTATTATTGACTTCCCTCCAGCCCTCTTACTTCCCCTGATTTAACTTTAAAGCCGTAACCAGCATTTTCATCAAGCTCCTCACCATGTGCTAATGTATTGTTGTGTAAATTTATTGAAAGGTATCTTAGTCTTTGTTCATTTCGTTTCTCAACCTTCTTACATGACGTCAGTTCCGTTGCACTTTGCCAACAGGAATGCCAGGAATTTTTCTTTGCTGAGGTTGCTTTGAGAACTGGCTTTGGAAACGTAAAGGGCATCAGATTCAAATTAGTTTGCCGTTTTGAAGATTAATTAAAAAGACAATTTTGAGCGAGACTGCAGTTGAAAACGGCCACCAACAATTCTTTCCATTATGGTGCAGGGCTGGAGCTCAAACATATCTTATTGCTTAAGATGTTTGTTCCTATTATGGTGCAATTCCTCCCATTACGGTGCAGGGCCAGAGCTCAAACATTTTTTATTGCTTAAGATGTTTGTTCCCATTATGGTGCAATTCTTCCCATTACGGTGTAGGGCCGGAGCTCAAACGTTTCTTATTGCTTAAGATGTTTGTTCCCATTATGGAGCAATTCTTCCCATTATGGTGCGGGGCTGGATCTCAAACATTTCTTATTGCTTAAGATGTTTGTTCCCATTATGGTGCAATTCTTCCCATTATGGTGCAGGGCTGGAGCTCAAACATTTCTTATTCCTTAAGATGTTCGTTCCTATTATGGTGCAATTCTTTCCATTATGGTGCAGGGCTGGAGCTCAAACATTTCTTATTGCTTAAGATGCTTGTCCCCATTATGCTACAATTCTTCTAATTATGGTGCAAGGCTTGAGCTCAAACATTTTTTATTACTTAAGATGTTTGTTCCCATTATGGTGCCATTCCTCCCATCATGGTGCAAAGCTAGAGCTCAACAATTTCTTATTGCTTAAGATGTTTGTTCCCATTATGCTACAATTCTTCTCATTATGGTGCAAGGCTGGAGCTCAAACATTTTTTATTGCTTAAGATGTTTGTTTCGTAGGAGCTTTATATTTTTTAAATATTATGAGATTTTGGATCTTTTGTCTTCCAAAGACAATTTCACAAATGGATAAAATAGGAAGAAATTTGAGATCCTTAAATTTTGGGACCCTCATTGGCATTCTGAGCTTACTAGTATACCGAAATCCATTACCTTCCTTAGGAGGGGGAGGGGTGTATTCTAAAATAGATTCATGATGGAAACGTCGTTTAAAATTTTTGTAATTTGGACAAAGTTGTGTTTTTGAAATCAGTGAAAAAGGGAAATGCGGGAACATTTAAAATTTGATGTCAAACTTGTGTTTATCTTATCCTGAACACCAGATGAAAACATTTTTTTCTAACGATAACTGTTTATTAGTTATAATTCAAATCCTTAAATGATTTTTTGGCTTTTTCTTCTCCCGTAGAATTCATTTTTGTAACATGATGTCTTCTGAATTATCACGTCCGATTCGGCACAGTTTCTTGTATTTGGTGAATTTTAAGCAGTTGCATCTGTAATTATTATTAAAGTATTTTAACCTCTGGCAGTGGCGTATCCAGGGAGTAAAACATGTAGTTTTGGCCCCCAATCACTCGAAATTTTGCTCGGACTTGTAAATTGATCTTA
Organism: Artemia franciscana; assembly: GCF_032884065.1. NCBI lineage: Eukaryota > Metazoa > Arthropoda > Branchiopoda > Anostraca > Artemiidae > Artemia > Artemia franciscana. Next base: position 34,037,307 of record NC_088873.1, read on the forward strand.
AAATATAGTGAAGAGAGTATTCCTCTTGCAAAAACTAGAAAATATTTATCCATGTTCAGCAGCCACCTCAAAAAAATCTTTGATAATGCCCCCTCCAGAACAAAAATTATGGGTACAGTTCTGGCTTCTAGTGTTACATTCTACAATTTTTTGCTTGTTTTGAAGTTAGTTTTCAAGATATGCTTTAGCAATACTCATTACAACATTGGAGGTGAATGGAGTTTGTCCGGAATGAGGCAGACTCTGTCTGCTGACCACGTGCCTCTGGATATGGGGTTTCTCCCCTAACTAAACACTCCGATCAGGACGGCTGCAACCTTATGTGGCAGGTAGGGCCCACCCCGGGAATCTCAGTAACTAGGTCTCGATCATCGCGCGTCAAGGGACATGCTGATGACGTCAGAAAGACTGACAGACTAAGCCTTATGGACCAAAGGATTCTAGGGACAGCCACCTGGAATGTCTTGACTCTTAATGCACCTGCGTCAAAGAACCTACTCTCCGAAGAACTTCGCAAGAATAAAGTGTCAGTTGCGGGTCTTAAAGAAACCCGTTTTACCGGAAGTGGAGAAGAGCAAATAGGTAACAAGCATCTTCGAGACCTCACAGAAAATAAAACTCCCGCCTTGGGTCCAGTCCTGTCAAGGGATGGGGCACTTCTTTCTGATGAAGGTTCTTGTCTTGAGAGGTGGAAGAACCACTTCTGTTCGCTCCTCAACAGTGCCTCTCCTCAGTACTAACTCATCTGTGCTCCCTAATGATAGTCCCAGCTAACCTTGCAGTCAAAGATCTGAAACAGATGCTCCTCAGACGAGCCTTTCAGCCCCTCAGAAATCGGATATGCAGTAAAAAGGCTCAAGAATAATAAAGCTGCTGGTATCTGCGGCTTAAGCTCAGAGCTACTAAAATATGGAGGCTCTGCAATGCTCTTGTTTCTCCACACCCTGTTCTCTACAATCTGGCAAACGGAGATAATTCCCAAGGATTGGCGGAAGGGTGTCATCTTCCCCTTATGGAAGAGGAAAGGCTCAAGAAGCGACTGCTCCAATTATCGGGAATAGCCCTACTGTCAGTCCCCGGCAGACTGTTTTCAATGGTCCTGCTGGATCGATGTCGGAATATCATTCGAAAAGTCCGGCGACCGGAGCAAGCTGGTTTTATGTCGGACCGTTCAACCATCGAGCAGATTTTCACGATTCGAAAAATAGTATAGAAGACCACAGAGTTCCAACAGAAAACATTTATTGCTTCGTCGACTTCTGTCCTGCATTTGACTCAGCATTCTGTCCTGTTTTTGACAGAGTAAACTTGACTGGCGTATAATACATAAGTGCCCCTAGCAGTTCCTGAGATATTGCAGATACGCCCTATAGAGCATATAAAGTCTTTAGATTTATTTTTAAGTCTCCCTCAGCATTCCGTGAAATTTTCAACTTATTGGACAATAAGAAAATCATGTTCTTGCTGTAAGTGAATACAGACTGAGGTAGCTCTGAGATTCAGAGATGATAAGAGAAGAATGGACAATAAATGAGAATGAAGAGATCGTGTACCTTTTTGCTGTAAAAAGGTCAGTCAAAACAATAAGAACTGAAATTGATAAAATGAAGAACAAGAGCCAACGCTCTGACTTCGTCTGTAATAAAGAGCTATACGTCCTTAACGTGTTATATAATTTTTCCCCCAACACATCTAATAGAAAACGCGGTAATTACAAATTTGGAGGGGCTCATTTGATTGGAAGTTGAAACTTCCAATACCCTTTCTCTGGAGTCAAAAGTGACTGGATGGTTACCAAACATCCCCTTCATGTGCCCTATCTCTTCTCAGTACCCTTTAATCCCTAAAGATATAAAAAAGATTTGTGACAGTATTTTACTCAGAATAGCAAAAAGGTTCAATTAATACGCCTTCTGAATGGCTCAAATCCGGTGTAACAAGGGCAGTAAATAATGTAAATTGCAAGTTATTGGATTTTATTTTGATAAAGGAGGCCTTGTGCGATTTTGTATAGGCGAGTTGATCGAAACTTTTAAGGATCGTCATTTGACTAAAAAAAAAAAAAAACATTTTGTCGTGGAGAAGGGGGGCAGGGTTTGTAAATGGGCTTAAAAGGTTCTAGTCCCTAATAAGTTTTAGAACTGCAGCCGTAAGGCATTGAGCCAAAAGGAACCTAATGTATAAATAGTTCCGCTGCAGCCCATCCTTCCCCATTAAAAGATAAATTTGGCCCCAAAAAGGCCCGAAAAGGCTATTTTTTATCGGCTTGAAACTTCAATCCTTTACTCTTTGGGCTAAGGGGAAAATACTGCAGGTGAAAAATAGAAAATGAATTCCCTATAAAATGGGACTGACATTGGGATAGAATAGCCCAAAACCGTTGTTCAGCAGAAACTTCTCATGGAATGGTGATCATAGAAACTTGAGGAAAACCAGTCTCCCTAACGCATGTTTTTTTATACCCAGGCCTCGTAAGTCTAATGGTATTGGATCCAAATTCTGAGACACTGATTTCTGTTCACTAAAATGTCTAATTACCATGCCTCTTAGGTCAACTTGATAAGGTCCACAGCCCGACGGGCAATAATCCTAAATTACATAAACTAACAATTTTTCACATATAGGCTTTAGTAGAAAAAAAAAATGCTCGAGATTGTTCAATAGGCCAAGATTCCAAGAATTTCGCAAGGATAGAATCTGTACCCGACACGGATACCTGAGTATATCAAAAGACACTAATAATGCACCTGCTTATCCACAGCAAGTAAACCACTTAGCGACTTGGTATCCACTAGTTTCTATCCACTTAGTATCCACTTAGCGACGAAGAACACATTGCCTTTCCGTCATAAAACCGATAACAGGTCAAACAATCGGAATTTATGAAAGACAATGAATTTTTTTAACCTTTGAATATGAACATTTTGGTTCTGCATCAAAGGGCCATCCTCATACATAAATAAAATGAGACTTATAGTAAAATGCGATCGTCAAAACTAAAATTAAAAAATTAGAAAATTCCCAGAATTATTATTTCAAGGAAATTCGACTAATATTGAAGAAAAAACAGCACGAAGTGAGGCAATCCATTCAGGTAAATACAAATCAAGACTATATTTTTAATGCTATTCTTGCTTTTATAGCAGATATATAGCAGCTTTTATGGCAAATAAAACCAGCTTATAGCAGCTATATATAGCAGCTTTTATGGCAGATAAAAATGCAGTTTACTAGCAAGTAGAGCAATTGCAGAATTGAAAAAAGACTCAATCTGCTCATTAAGAGCAATGGAATATGCCGTTTTTTCTTGCTTTTACCAGTGTGGTTCCTATTGCTGAGATCGTTTCTTTTTTCAAACAGGACTGAAATAAGTGAACTGAAATAATAGTGAACTGAAATAAGGACTGAAATAAGAACTGAAATAAGATAGTTGAAAATCAGAAAGGGACAACCTGAGATAACCTCTCATGATTTTAATTAGCTAATAAAACAAAACATGTGTCCAAATCAAAACAATTCAAATGGTTCAAGACGGAGAAAGGGATAAATCAAAACAATTCAAATGGTTCAAAGTTAATATAAATTCAAATGTTCAGAAGTTTGAGCTTTTGAGCAATTCATATGCAAAAAAAGGAAGAATGTAAAGTATAAAATTCAAAGTTAATGGAAAATGGCCAAAAAATTAGGAGGAAAAATTACTTTGTATGTGGGGACACATACTTGAATCTGTCAAAAACTACGAGAAGTAGGAAACACGAGATCACGGAAAACATCAATGAACATTTTCCAATCAGATTATTAAATTAATAAAGCCTTATATGAAAAGAAGAATTAAAAACTGAAGTTTGGAAGTGAAAAATAACTAATAAAACTGAAAATTCAAAATTCGTAGTCTTGTATGAAACCTAAAAGAAGGAATCAAAATCGAAGCCATTTGAAGAAGCTCTCTGCCAAAACATTAATTCTTTTCTCAAATTTTGCCCCAATTGTGAAATCTAGCTCGTTGTTTGGGCAACGAGGAAGATTTACGTGACGTAAATGTTCTTTTACGTTAGGTTGTTCTTACTAACCTAATAAGGTTTCGACAAACTTACGTAATACAAAACTCTGGCCAAATTGAAATTCAAGCCTTATATATACAGTAAAATGTTTTTTTTTTTTCAAATTGCTCTAGAATTCCTTAAAAAATGTGTAAATTATACTAATCACTTTGGATTTTTTTTTCTTAATAGGCTAAGACGGAGAAATCCCTAAGACAAGGAGCCAGTTTACCAAAATTCCATTGGATTTTTTTCATAATGGGCTAAGACGGAGAAATCTCCAAAATGAGGGGTCTGTTTAGCAAAATTACATGAATAATTCATGTTATATCTTATAAATGCAAAAGCGAAATATAAATCCAGGAATATAGTAATTCCAGGCCCGTTATAGCCTCTTTCAAAATGTAGGATCGACAGATATTACCCCCTTATTTATTCCCTCTAATTTGCAAGTAAAAATACTAGATGAGTTGTCATCTTATGTTTATTCATGGCTGTTGAAATAATTATCAGAAGGCTGTCTGAAATATTATAGGCAGCGCAAAGCCTAAGTAATGAGCGATGGGGCAAAATGTTTTTTATTTATTTTTTTAACCAAGGCACTTCGCATAGAAGTTCTCGTAGAAACTTCGGAAGGAACTCATTCGATTGCAAATTCAAAGTTCTAGTTCGCTGTTTAAGAGTCAAAAGTGACTGAAGGGAAGCCAACCCACTTTCAGGGAATACATAAAAGGGAATACAAATTGACCAAAAGTTAATATCCGCATGGTATTAATAATACTACCACCGCTGCTGCTACTTCTACTACAACCACTCAGGTTACTATTTCTAATGCTAAGGTTAAGAGTATGAAGACGAAAATTTTAGGGAGTGTTGAGAGGGAAGCTGGACTAAATTAAAGCACTCTTTGAACTGGTTTTCAAAAAGGCGTGTGAGCAATATCATAGCAATAGTTAATTGTATTAAGTTGAAACTTGTATTAAAGGGATGAAGGGGATGTTCCATGGACCAAAAGGCAATATGTTAATGCTCCTGCTGCTACTAGTACTAGTTCTTTTACTGTTAATACTATTACTAGTTCTAAAACTATTACTACTGCTATTCCTAGCACCACTACTAATACAGCAATAGTTCAGGGCCTGAAAATGAAATCTTCAGGGAATATTGAGAAGAGGTTGAACTGAATCAGAACACGCCGTCTGTATGTAGGTTGTCGTATGAGCAATATCTTAGGAACGGCTTGATTTTTGAAGTTCGAACTTCCAGAGCTTTTTATGGAGCATGTTAAGCTAACAAAAAATAAATATTTGCATCTTACTTGTACTGCTTCTGCTAATACTGCTACTGCTACTAAAGCTAAGGCTACTACTTCTAATTCTACTGCTTCTACTACTGCTATTTTTACTACTATTAGCCTTTTAGTGGTATACCAAGAAGTTCCCATTTCCAATAGATCTTTACTTATGATATCCTCCCAACCCATTCGGAGGCGAACTGCTTTTCGTTTGGCCCTGGAAGGTGGGTGAAAAGGAGAATTTCTGCCAATCTTTCGTCCTTTGTTCTAAAACTAAGGGTATTAAGGCGAAAAGTATTGGATTTGTCGAATCAGAACTGAACTAAACCAAAGCACATTACGCGCATAAAAGTTGTCAAGGGGATGTATCAGCAAAGGCTATTTTTTTTTTATTCATTTTTATTTAATAACAATTATTGACAAAAGAATTAACATAAACATACCCCCTCCAAATGTCAAAGCATGATATGGAAGAAGGATTACCAAACAAAAAAAAAAAACAACAAAAACGAAAAACTAAACAAAAAACAACTTAACATGAACCTAAGAAGGGCTTTAAGAACAAAACAAAACTCCATCAATTTTAATGCTGCTCGTCACTTTCAGTAGAAAAAACTTTTCATATTTATTTTTTCATTGTTTTTTTTTTTAAATAATGCTAGAAAATCCTGCGCCCCCTCCATTGAAAGTCTTTTCCCCATGAGAAGCTCCTCCATGGAAAGATCCTCCCACGTAACCCCTCCCCTAACAAAAAAAAAATCCCCCTGAAAACGTCTCTACACTTCCCAATAACCATTACTACATGTAAACACAGGTCAAAGTTTGTAACTTGCAGCCCCTCCCAAGGGAACTGCGGGGGAGTAAGTCGTCACAAAAGACATAGTTATTGGGTTTTTCGACTATGGTGAATAGAATGGCTATCTCAGAATTTTGATCCGGTGACTTTGGGGGAAAATGAGCGTGGGAGGGGGCCTAGGTGCCCTCCAATTTTTTCTGTCACTTAAAAAGGGCACTAGAACTTTCAATTCCGTTAGAATGAGCCCTTTCGCGACATTCTTGGACCACTGAGTCGATAAGATCACCCCTGGGAAAAAAAAACAAACAAATAAACACTCGTCCGTGATTTGTCTTCTGGCAAAAAATGCGAAATTCCACATTTTTGTAGATAGGGGCTCAAAACTTCTACAATAGGGTTCTCTGATACACTGAATCTGATGGTGTGATTTTTGTTAAGATTGTATGACTTTTAGGGGGTGTTTCCCCCTATTTTCTAAAATAAGGCAAATTTTCTCAGGCTCGTAACTTTTGATGGGTATAGCTGATCTTGATGAAATTTATATATTTAAAATCAGCATTAAAATACGCTTCTTTTGATGTAACTATTGGTATCAAAATTCCATTTTTTAGAGTTTCGGTTACTATTGAGCCGGGTCGCTCCTTACTACAGTTCGTTACCACGAACTGTTTGATATAATTTTTCCCCCAAACACATCAAATAGAAAATGCAGTATTCAAGATACTTCTGATGCAAGAGCTTCTGATACAGAAGTTAGAACATCAAAAGCAGAAAACTTATTACAGATTCTTAAATGCAAGTTTTTGTCTTGCATTAATAAATCATATTTATTTATCGTTTTGTCTTATATTAACAAATGGCCAATCAATCGAGAGCTACTATTAGCCTTTTAGTGGTACTTTTACTACTACTACCAACAACTCATTGCAGCACCAATCCATCTGAGGCTAACACCGGTCCGCAGGCTCCTCTTCTGTCCCAATCTATCCAAGGTATCCCTTTTTACACTCTACCAAGAAGTTCCCATTTCCAATAGATCTTTATTTATGATATCCTCCCAACCCATTCGGAGGCGAACTGCTTTTCGTTTGGCCCATTTCTGCCAATCTTTCGTCCTTTGTTCTAAAACTAAGGGTATTAAGGCAAAAAATATTGGATTTGTCGAATCAGAACTGAACTAAACCAAAGCACATTACGCGCATAAAAGTTGTCAAGGGGATGTATCAGCAATGACTATTTTTTTAATCATTTTTATTTAATAACAATTATTGACAAAAAAAAATTAACATAAACATACCCCCTCCAAATGTCAAAGCATGATATGGAAGAAGGATAACCAAAAAAAAACGAAAAAAAAAAGAAACAACTTAACATGAACCTAAGAAGGGCTTAAGAACAAAACACAACTACAATATCACATACCTTGCTACCACTCGCTTATCACTCCACACTCAACTTCTTTCTTAACACACCTCAATAGAAATAAAACATACCTTTAATTATTTAATACCAATTTATTCTATCAAGTGTGCATCCTATTAATTTAACCATTGAAATCATATTTAGAAAAAAATTCATTCTTCAACAGCCTTTTAAATTCACTTAAATTGCTATTTTTGATATTTAACGAATTCCATAGTTCAGTCCCTCAAAAAATAAAAGGAAACCTGACCCAGAAGTAACCAAATTATTAACACAAATTTTGCTAATTGACCTTGTACCATGGGAATGAACTTATGCGTGAATGCATCAAACAGTTCGTGGTAACGAACTGTAGTAAGGAGCGACCAGGCTCAATAGTAGCCGAAACTCTAAAAAACGGAATTTCGATAACAACAGTTACATCAAAAGAATCACATTTTAATGGTGATTTTAAATATATAAGCTTCATCAAGTTAAGTCTTACCCATCAAAAGTTATGAGCCTGAGAAAATTTGCCTTATTTTAGAAAATAGGGGAAGACAACCCCCAAAAGTCATTTAATCTTAACGTAAATCACACCATCAGACTCAGCGTACCAGAGAACCCTACTGTATAAGTTTCAAGCTCCTATCTACACAAATGTGGAATTTTGTATTTTCTGCCAGAAGACAGATTACGGATGCGTGTTTATTTGTTTGTTTGTTGTTTTTTTTGCTTTTTTTTCCAGGGGTGATCGTATCAACCAAGTGGTCCTAGAATGTTGATAGAAGGCTCATTCTAACGGAATTTAAAAGTTCTAGTGCCCTTTTTGAGTGACCAAAAAAATTGGAGGGCACCTTGGCCCCCTCCCACGCACATTTTTTTCCAAAGTCACCGGATCAAAATTTTGCGATAACCATTCTGTTCAGCCTAGTCGAAAACTCAATAACTATGTCCTTGGGGACGACTTAATCCCTCACAGTCCCCGGGGGAGGGGCTGGAAGTTACAAACTTTGACCATTGTCAAACAGTTCGTGGTAACGAACTGTAGTAAGGAGCGACCCGGCTCAATAGTAACCAAAACTCTAAAAAATGGAATTTTGATACCAATAGCTACATCAAAAGAATCGCATTTTAATGCTGGTTTTAAATATATAAGTTTCATCAAGTTTAGTCTTACCCATCAAAAGTTACGAGCCTGAGAAAATTTGCGTTATTTTAGAAAATAGGGGGAAACGCCCCCTAAAAGTCATAGAATCTTAAAGAAAATCACACCATCAGATTCAGCGTATCAGAGAACCCTACTGTAGAAGTTTCGAGCTCCTATCTACAAAAATGTGGAATTTTGCATTTTTTGCCAGAAGGCAGATCACATATGCGTGTTTATTTGTTTTTTTGTTTTTTTTTTTTTGTTTTTTTTCCCAGGGGTGATCGTATCGACCCAGTTGTCCTAGAATGTTGCAAGAGGGCTCATTCTAACGGAAATAAAAAGTTCTAGTGCCCTTTTTAAGTGACCAAAAAAATTGGAGGGCACCTTGGCCCCCTCCCACGCTAATTATTTTCCCAAAGTCAACGGATCAAAATTCTGAGATAGCCATTTTATTAAGCGTAGTCGAAAAACCTTATAACTATGTCTTTGGGGACTACTTACTCCCCCACAGTCCCCGTGGGAGGGGCAACAAGTTACAAACTTTGACCTGTGCTTACATATAGTAATGGTTATTGGGGAGTATACAGGCGTTTTCAGGAGGATTTTTTTGGTTTGGGGGAGGGGTTGAGAAGAGGGGGATATGCTGGGGGAACTTTCCTTCGAGAATTTGTAATGGGAGAAGAAAATTTCCATGAAGGGAGAGCAGGATTTACTAGCATTATTTAAAAAAACAATTAAAAAATAAATGTGAAAAAGCTTTTTCAGCTGGAAGTAAGGAACAGCAATAAAACTTAAAACAAACAGAATTTATTACCCATATGAGGGGCTCACCTCCTTCTAATACCTCGCTCTTTACGCTAAAGTATTTTCGGTAATTTCAACTACTTATTCTACGGCTTTTGTGATTCAGGGGGTCATTCTTAATGAATTGGGATACAATTTAAGCTTTAGTGTAAAGAGCGAGGTACTGACGATGGGGCGAATCCCCTCATATATGTAATAAAAACATGAGAATACAAAAGTTCTTTACGTAAGCTAATTTATAAGTTACGTAAATCTTTTACCAATAAAAAGATTCGTAAAAAATTAAAAGTTCTAGTTGCCTTTTTAATTAACCAAAAAATCGGGGGGCAACTAGGCTTCGTCCCCCGCTCTTTTTTTCTCAAAATCATTCGATCAAAATTATGAGAAAGCCATTGAGCCAAAAAAAAAATATGCAAATTTCGTTTTGATTATTCCTCTGCGGAGAGCCAAAATCAAAACATGCATTGATTCAAAAACGTTCAGAAATTAAATAAAAAAAACAAGTTTTTTCAACTGAAAGTAAGGAGTGACATCAAAACTTAAAACGCACAGAAATTACTTCGTATATGAAAGAGGCTGCTTCCTCATCAACGCCCCGCTCTTTACGCTAAAGTTTTTTACTGTTTTAGAAAGAAGAATTGAGAGAAAGAGTCAAACTTTAGCGTAAAGAGCGGGGCGTTGATGAGGAAGCAGCGTCTTTCATATACGAAGTAATTTCTGTGCGTTTTAAGTTTTGATGTCACTCCTTACTTTCAGTTGAAAAAACTTGTTTTTTTTTTATTTAATTTACATATAGTAATGGTTATTATGACATGTACAGACGTTTTCAGGGAGACTTTTTCGCGTTGGGGCGGGATTGGGTCGGGGAAAAGGGTTCCGTGGGAGGATCTTTCCATGGAGGAATTTATTATGAGGGAAGAAAAATTCCATGAAGGGGGCGCAGGATTTTCTAGCATTATTTAAAAAAATGAGAAAATAGATAATTTTTTTCACCTGGAAGTAATGAGTAGCATTAAAACTTAAAAGAGCACAAAATATTATGTATGTAAGGGGGGTCTTCTCCTCCACAATACCTAGCTCTTTAAGCTAAAGTATTTTTAGTAATTTCAACTATTTATTCTACGGCCTTTGTGATTCAGGGGTCATTCTTAAAGATTTTGGATAAAACTTAAGCTTTAGTGTCAAGAGCAAGGTATTGACGAGGAGCAAACCCCCTCATATACGTAATAAAAATAAATAAATATAGAAGTTCGTTATGAAAGTTAATTCCTAAGGTACGTATGTTTATTACTAACAAAAACGTTCGTACAAAAAATATAAGAAATCTAGTTGCATTTTTAAAAAATAAAAAACTGAAGGGTAACTAGGCCTCCTACCTGTATTATTAGCTTACGGTACCATCAATCCAAGCAAGATTCAAATAAAGCAAAATCCATAAAATATTGTTCCCGCGCAGAATTCAGTCTAGCAGAACTCAATTCAAGCAAAGGCAACCATCGCAATAACTCTTGATAGTGGAGAAATTGTGGGAGCACCAGAAAGATAGCAGGTGCTGGTAGCTAAGGCTATGGAGAAATTTTCAGGGTAAATTTGCAGGGCATGTAAATTACGGTAATAAAATCGACAGCAATGTCAACGACAGAGAGGATGACGGAGAGGTTATTGGTGAACATAGCTGAAAAATAAGACAACCAATGATATTCAGGTTCAGTGAGACCATCACGACCTGGATGCCCCTCAGATGAAGTTCCAGCCAGATCCCAACTGCAAGCGAGGTAAAAGCTTTGTGTCCTTGTTGTACAACTTCAGGTAATATCTTACACGTATATTTTTTTGTTGAGTTGAGTTTTCTTGGTTTAACTTTTGCAGGTTCGGATTTTACTTGAGCTAAATTATTGTTTTCCAGGATTTAGTTTTACTAGGTTAGGTTTTGCGTAGACTGAGATATGTCGTATTTAATTTATGTAAAACAAATTCTTTGGTTGAAGTTAGCAAGAATATCAAATTAAATTGAAATTAAACTGAAACTAAATAACAGTTTTAAGACTCACCAAACGAAAGCAATCCAGTATTCAACATCGAGAGCTTAATAGTGGTTGGGATTGATCCAAACGAAGTGCTAGCAGAGCCAAAATAGCTTCTTGGTTTTTTTGCACTTCCCTTGAGACGAGTCACAGATATAGACCTGGGCTTTTTGATTTTTTCCTTTTTTTGTTTTTCTGGGCTCTTTTCACTTTCACTTTTCAGTGGGAAGGAATATCTTGAAGGGGAAGGGACTTCAAGATCATCATGAGATATTCTGTGTGCACGAAATTCTGCTGGAATCTGATCATAATAATTTTGATTGATTTTGTCTTTTTTTTGTTTCTCTTGGCTCTTGTCACTTTCACTTTTTAGTGGGAAGGGATATCTTGAAGGGGAAGGGACTTCAAGATCATCATAAGATATTCTGTCGGCACGAAATTCTGCTGGAATCTGATCATAATGATTCTGATTAACACCATGCATAGCTGATCCAGACCATGAGTTTGGCCGGTTGATATTGTTCATTGTGTTAATGAATTCAATCCATATGATGAGTCAATGATATCAAACAAGTTTCATACATATCAATCAATTCTTCCATAAATATAAACCATGATATCTATAAGAAAAAATATAAAAGTAATTAATAATCCTATAAAAGTGTAAGAGGATATGGTTTGAATTAACCGAGTCAGAACAGTGGTGCTAATTTACTATATATTTACTCTATTTTATTTACTCTATATATACTCTATATTTACTCTATATATTTATTTACTCTATATATTTTGAATGAACCGAGTCAGAACAGTGGTGCTAATTTACTATATATTTACTCTATTTTATTTACTCTATATATACTCTATATTTACTCTATATATTTATTTACTCTATATATTTTGAATGAACCGAGTCAGAACAGTGGTGCTAATTTACTATATATTTACTCTATTTTATTTACTCTATATATACTCTATATTTACTCTATATATTTATTTACTCTATATATTTTGAATGAACCGAGTCAGAACAGTGGTGCTAATTCACATAATAACATAATTTAAATTTTACACAATATAAATACATTTTAGATCTTACATTTAACTTATACATTTTATTAAATTTGGCTTATTTGACGATTCCTTTGACTTAATAAACAAAAAAAAAATATTAAACTCTAAGGAATGAATTTCAGCATATGTGTATTAAACTGACAGTCCATGGTTATTTCATTTTTTTGATTATTGAAGTAAAAATTGTGTTCTTGTCTTAAGAAGGCATGGGGTTTGTCAACCCTACTCTTGTTAATTTTGCGTGTTTTGAGTTTGACTCGGCTATTTATTGTAATTTCTGCTCTTTTTCTGTTTCAGTGGCAGTGCTATTGCGCTGTTACTGACGGACGTTTGAAAATAATATTGGCGAACGGTTTTTTTGGGTTACCAACTACTACACCGTAATAAATGCAAAACTTTGAAGCACCACTAAAAAAAAAATAAATAAAGATGAATAAATAAATCATGAAATTCCTCACACTAATCTAGGTGACTCATCATCCTTCAAGAGCTGAAATATTTTCGGGTAATATTTATATTAACAATCTATTCAGATAGATAATAAAAAAAAACTACCTACATAGTCAGAATTGTATACTGAATCCAAGTCTAACATTTATTTTCGTCGGAAAAGTTTAAAGTTACCCCGATATTCAGACTTGCAATCCAAATTTAAAATTCATTTGTCCCTCTAATATGCAAATATATGCTCTCAATTGGAATATACTCTGAATTTTTGTGTATAAGGATAGGGGTAAAGTTTATTTTTATCGCAAATGAATGTTAAATTTGGAATCAGGATACAATTCTGACTATAGAGACAAGTTTGTTTCTTAGGTATATGAATAATCTATTAATATAACCATTACACATATTGTCACACGACTTTATTCACCCAACACTAATATTTTCAGACCAAAAAGTAGTAAAAAGAGAAAAACTAGGACACAAACTTCGTAGCCTAAACTGATTCTTAGAGAACGTGTGTCACCAACAGTCAATGTATATTAACTGGAGAAATGCTGGAGCACCTGGAGCTAGTTCCGGAGAGAAGTCACTAAACTTCCCCAGGACTTGGAACCATTTCTGCGAACAATCGAATCACCAAGGAGACTAAAAGAACTTTTTCAATACCTTGTTTGTACTTTAGAAATGAGACAATGGGGATTCCGGAGTTGCTTTTAAGAGATGAAAGTTAGAAAATAGAAAAAAAGTAACTGAAGTAAAGTGTTATAATTAAATCTTTAGACTATTTTAAAGATTACTGCTACTATTGTCGATGATAAAGCGTCACTTATCTAGTGACGTATTTCGTCTTTGAAAACTTCTTCTTTGTTTTACGGTGTAATCATCCTCACAGCTGCATTTCATTATTTCTATAACTCGTGGCGCATCACGAACAGTTAGTTTAATTCAGTAAGAACAGGATAAGGTAAATAGTAGCAAAAAAAGCATCTAAATCAAGCAGAAGTTCAAAATCTATCCTCAGACCCAAAGAGACAAAGAGAAAATCAGTTTAATAGGAAAAAACAGAAGGAACAAATTACTTATATAAAAAGATTGAGTCGATAAGTTCTAAGGAGCCTCTGAAGCAAAAAGAAAACAATTTCTAAATAAAAAGCAAACGTATCATAGGCAGTGCAAAAGGGCTGACTAAGGAAAGAGCGATGTGGAAAAATTTATTTTCGTTCTTTTCTGACCAAGACACGTCGTTTAAAAGAAGTTGTTGTAAGAACTTCAAAATGTGTTCATTCACTAGGAAATTGAAAGTTCTAGTGCCCTTGTTAAGAATCAAAAGTCATTAGAGTACCAAGAGCCCTAGCACTCACGCCCATCCCATCTTCTCCCTAAATTATCCAATCAAAATCTTGAGATAGCCATTTTGTTCGGCATAGATGAAAGGCTCTGTGATTCCGTCTTTGGGGATTACAACGACCCCCCAGAGCCTGGGGGCAAGGATTTTAAGTTATGCCCGGGGTAAAAAAGGTTTTATGGAAAAGATGGTTATATAAACTTTAAATGGGGTCCATTTTATTGAAATTGAATGTTTTAGTGCCCTTTTTAGGAGTCAAAAGTGATTGGAGGGCAACCAGCCACCCCCCATTCTCATCATTTCCCAAATAGCCTTCAATCAAAATTTGTGGGCAACTATTCTGTTCAGTTGTATAAAAATATCCAGTAATTACGTCTTTGGGAATGTTAACCCCCCAACCCCGGAGCACTCAGGGCAAGGGATATAAGTTAGGCAATTCGCTCATTGTTTACATGTAGTACATATTATTGAGAACGGTGGGTATGTTTGGCCTTCATTTTCAAAAAAGACGAAGGGCATTCAAGTGAGCCTTTCAGAGAATGCTGAGGGGAGTGTTGAACTAAACTAATGTCTGTTATGTGCATACGGGTTTTCAAAAGGGTATAACTAAAAAATGACTGAAAAATGACTCAGAAAAGAATCGAACTTTCAGGAGGTCATAGGAGATATCATCAACTGACCAAAGAGACAATATCGGCACGATACTAGTGCTACTACTACTACTACCACGACTATTTAGGGAATTCTTAAATTACATTTAGGGAATGCTTAAAGGGGAAGATCAATTGACCAAGAGGTAATCCGTCCATGCTACTTCTGACACTACCACCAGTGCTACTACTACAACTTCTACTGCTGCTGAACTACTCCAGCTAGTATTTTGATTGTAACTACTTGTAAGGCTAAAAGTATTAATATAAAAAGGGCGTCGAAAAGGGGTCTAAAGGACATATTGGTAACATTTTCTGAACAGCCTACCGCATCAAGGTGAAACTTCTGGGTGAAGTTTCAATCATGAAGTTCATGAATACAAATTGTCAAAAGGGCGTATCTCAAGAACAGATTTGGGGATTAAATTTAAGATTTAAAAGAATATTTAAAGGAGAAGTACAAGTGATCAAAAGGAAATATGCGCTCCAACTACTACTTCTATTGCAAATATTTGTAAGGCTAAGAGTATTAAGGTGAAAATTTCAAGAAGTATATGAATGCACATATTATCAGAAGGACATATCGGCAATACCATAGCAATAGCTAACTGTATTAATTTGAAACTTCCAAGACTTGAGGAGAGGGTATTCAACACATCAAAGCACAATGTTTTTAATTCTATTGCTGCTACTATTACCAGTTTTATTACTTTTAATACTACTGCTAGAACTACTTAAACTACTATTAACCGCTGTTTCAATCACGCCTAAGGCTAAAAAGGGGAAATTTTCAGGGAGTTTAGAGGGAAAAGGTGAACTGAATCACAACACACTGTCTAAATGTGGGTTGTCAAAAGGGTGTGTCAACGATATTTTAGGAATAGTTTTGTGTATGAAGTTGAAACTTACAGGGTTTGTTGTGAGACATAGAAACACTTTAAATTCAATCCAATACCCCTCGTCTTTGTTGAGCAGCCAGGAAGGTCGTACCTCGTGCCCTTCTTTAGGTCGTGGTATTCGGGTAAGTAGGTTACTCCTCTAAATATCTCAGGCGGTAATGATCAGCGATTATTGAAATTACCAGCTGAAAGTATTTCACAATCGTCATCTTTCTCAGCATACTTCTCCGGTTCCAGCCAACAGAGAAGGTGCTCTGCAACGTACAAACGATATAAGATGAGTACGTCAAAGCTTTGCCTGCTATTTTCTTCATGAGCCTGCAACTTGATGAAAGCGTTGTAGTGTACAGCATCAATAAAATAATGAAGGAATCTTATGGTCCATTTTCTAGTGCTGGAAGGGAATCGGTAATAGCTGATCATGCGATCAGTCGTGTCCACGAAGCCCATGTGCTTTTTGAAGTCAGTTAAAGACCTTGGGTGAGATATTGTGATCCTCATCCCCAGCTTTGTGTCCCATCTTCCCATTGTTGTCTCTTTTTCTACTGAATTGCAATTCAAACCTAGTGTCGTAATTCTTTCATAAAACCATTCCATTATGGGTGGATTTTGATCTTCTCGCACAAACGCACTGCTAATAAAATTCCAGTAATACCAAACTTGTTATCTGTTTTGCTCTCTTTTGAAACTTACGCTAAGAAGGGCTAGCTCGTAGACTCAAGATAAGAAGTTGGAAAATCAAGAATGGAATACGGGAAGAATATGAAAAAAATGCAATAAATCCTCATTTAATGTATGACTAAGCAGATTCTTTCATAAAACCATTCCATAGTAGGTAGCTTTTGATCTTCTCGTACAAATGCAACGCTCAATCCTCTCTCTTACTTTTCCATTTCTTTATCTGGCTTCATAGGTCTCTTTTCAAAATCTATTTTAAATCATTGTGCAACCTGCAAATACCTGCTTTTCGCACAGAAGGTCGAGTAGTTTTGTTGAGTTGAAAAATCGATCAAAATAGAGGCAAGATCCGGTTGGGAGAGTTTGACATAGCCGGAGTACGATTCCAGCTGCAAGGCCATGGCATTTCATACTTTTAAAAAGCATATTGGCACCGTGATAAATCTCAAAGCCAAGCACGATGCCCTTCAGATTAGCCAAGACAAAGTTTTTGAGGCCGACGGGGTTTGGCTTGTTGAGTAAATACTGCCTTAGCAACTTTTTTCCATAAAATTGAATTATCTGGTAATCGGTTGAACGACTTTGTCCCTCGGGAAAGAAAAACAAACGGTACGGAAACAGTCAGTAATTCAATGAAATCTCGCCAACTGATAGTTTTTCGTAATGTTGTCAGAAATTTCTTCATTAAAATATATTTCAGACTGCTTCTTAGTGTGAAGAAACAGTTTTTCCGATATTTTTTGCTATCTGGTTTACACGGTACTATGCCCTCCTGTACATTTCAACTTGAGGATATTTGAGATTGCCCATCAATGTTACACCCGTAAGAAATGTCTTATGATGGTTACCAGTAACATTCAGGCTATTGTGAAATTTTGTTGATTGGCATAGTTTGCGGCATATGCCGTCTCATTGAAAAAAAAAACTGGGGGAAGCACTGCGTGAAGATTCTTTCCGATTTCCAATCAGAATGGCCCCTATCTACAAAAAAATGGGATTTTGAATTTTGTATCTTTCGCATTTCTCCCAGAAAAAAAGGTCACGAATACGCGTTTATGTTGTTTTTTTTTTCTTCCCCCAGTGGTGATGGTGTTTAACCATTAGTCCTATAAGATCAAGAGAAGGTTCCAGCAAGAGGAAATCAGAGTCTTCAGTGCCATTTTAAAGTTAACAACTAGCCAGGCTACTAGCTAGAGAAAACTACTAGCCAGAGAAAACTTGTTTGATTCTTGAAAAAGGCAGGAAAGACTCTACCACACCCTTCAGGATGAGGGTTGTAAGTTGCGTCCTAGGCCATATAAATTTTTTTTTTATGGAGAGGGTGGTCGTATAAACTTTGGAGAGAGTTTATTGGATTAATAATCCGAAGTTCCAGGGCCCATTTTAATAGCCAAAGTAATCGGGGAGCAGATACCTCCCCCCACCACACACACACACACACACACATACGCGCTGTATTTTCGCAAAATGGATCTGATAGAAATTTTTGATGACCGTTTGTTATCTTAGAAACATCAAAAATGGCTCATTCGATTGCTAATTGAGAACACTAGTGTCCTTTTAATAGTTGAAAGTGATTGGAGGGCGACCAGCCCCCCAAGCCCATCATTTCCCTACACCCACCCAATCAAAACTTTGAGATAGCTATTTTGTTCAGCGTAGTTAAAAGGTCTGGAAATTATGTCTTTGAGGATGACAACCTCCCTCAAAGGCCTCAAGGTGAGGGTTGTAAGTTATGCCCTGGGAAATATAAGGTTTGGTTTTATGAGAAGCATAGTCCATAGGATAGGAAAGGACTACTACCTCATGGATTGGTAATCAGAAGTCCCAGATCCTTTTTTGAGAGCCAAAGTGATCGGGGGGCAGCTACCACTCACCCCTGACGGTATATTTTCCCGAAATGCATGTGATAGAAATTTCAAGGTAGCCATTTTGTTCAGTGTAGTTGAATAGTCTAGCAATTATGTCTTTGAAGATTACAACCCCCTCTCCCCCGAAAAACCTAATGGCAGGGATTATAATTTTTTTCCCATGGGGCATATAAGGTTTTTTATATGAAGAGTATGGTCATATAATCTTCGAAGGGGACTCATTGGACTGGAAATCAGAAGTCTTAGCACCCTTTTTAATAGTCAAAAGTGAATTAAGGGCAACCCCCACAGCCATCATTTCTCTAAATATATCCAATCAAAATTTTGACATAGTTTTTTTTTTCAGTGCAGTTGATATGCCCATGAATTGTTTCTTTGAAGATTATAACCCCAAAAACCTTCAGGATAAGGGTTTAAGTTATGCTCCAGGGGGCATATAAAGTTTTTCTATGGAAAGGATCTCTGAAGGGGGCTCTTTTGATTGGAAGTCAGAAGTTTAGCACCATTTCTAACAGTCAAAATGATTTGAGGGCAACCTACCCCCCCCCCTCCGTTCCCATCATTTTATCAAATACATCAAATCAAAATTTGGACATAGCAATTTTTCAGCGTAATGGAAACGTCCAGTAATATTGTCTATGAAGATTAAAACCCTCCCCCCAAAGCTCTCAGGGCAAGGGTTGTATGTTACATGCCGGAGGCATTTAGTGTTTTATGGAAAAGGTGGTCATACAAACTTCTGAGGGGGCTCAATGCATTGGAAATCAGAAGCTATAGTGCCCATTTAAATAGTTAAAAGTGATAGGAGGGTAACCAGCTCCCTTGTCCCCTTCTTGCTCATCATTTCCCTAAACGTAACAATTGTTTTGACTCTGCTATTATCACTATTTCTGCCCTACAATTCAAATAAATGAAAAGAGTGCAAGCGTATCCAGGTTGTCAAAGAGCATATCCAGAATCTTCTGGGAATTAAATAAAAAAAAAAAAGTTTTTTAACGGAAGGTAAGGAGCGACATTAAAACTTACAACGAACAGAAATTACTTCGTATGTGAAAGGGGCTGCTTCCTCAACAACGCCCCGCTCTTTACGCTAAAGTTTGACTCTTTCTCTTAACTCTACTTTTTAAGACAGTAAAAAACTTTAGCGTAAAGAGTAGATAAATAAATAGTAGAATAAATAAGTAGAATAAATAGTTGAAATTACTAAAATACTTTAGCGTAAAGAGCGAGGTATTAGGAGGAGGTGAGCCCCTCATATGCGTAATAATTTCTGTTCGTTTTAAGTTTTAATTCTGCTCCTTACTTTCAGTTGAAAAAACTTTTTCGTATTTATTTTTTCATTGTTTTCCTTTAAATAATGCTAGAAAATCCTGCGCTCCCTTCATAGAAATTTCCTTCCCCCATAATAAATTCCTCCAAGGAAAGTTCCCTAAACATATTCCCCTCTTCTCAAACCCCCCCCCCCCCCCTCCAACCAAAAAATCCCCCTGAATACGTCTGTACACTTCCAAATAACCATTACTATATGTAAGCACTGGTCAGAGTTTGTAACTTGTAGCCCCTCCCACGGCGACTGTGGGGGAGTAAGTCGTCCCCAAAAACATAGTTATAAGGTTAAATAAAATGGCTATCTCAAAATGGCCTAGGTGCCCTCCAATTTTTTGGTCACTTAAAAAGGGCACTAGAACTTTTCATTTCCGTTAGAATCTGATGGTGTGATTTTTGTTAAGATTCTACGACTTTTAGGGGTTGTTTCCCCCTATTTTACGAGCTTGAGAAAGCTTGCCGATATCTATTCTTTCAGGCTTTTCTAAATTAATGGAGCAATGTTTTTATAATCGAGTGTATAATTTCCTTACTTCGAATGATTATTTTTCAAAAAATCAGTATGGGTTTAGAAAGGGACATAGTACGCAGGACGCTATCCTGACAATGGTCCAATTTATTCACGAATGTCTTGATAAAAAAATGATTCCGGCAAGTATTTTTTTGGATCTTGAGAAGGCATTTGACACGATTTGTCACGAAATATTGTTGTTTAAATTAAACCATGGCGGGATACGAGGACCAGCGCACGATTTTATCGCATCTTACCTAACAGGTCGATCCCAAGTAACAACTATCAATAAAACAGCTTCGGATCCATGCTTATTGTCCAATATTGGTGTTCCTCAGGGTTCAATTCTGGGACCACTGCTCTTCCTAATATACATAAATGACCTTCCATCAGCAACAGAAACCAACACCCTGAATGTCCTTTTCGCCGATGATACTGGATCAACACTTGCAGGGAAGTCGGAAGATGATGTCAAAGAGAAGCTGCAAATCGTGTTTTCCCAGCTGATTGTATGGCTAAAAGCTAATCTTTTGTCATTGAATGCCGCCAAAACGAAATTCATCATTTATAGTAGACTTGGACACAAAGCAAAAGGAATTTCAACTATAATTGATCAGGCTACAGATATTCGAATTCAAAGGGTAACTTCACTCCGGTATCTTGGTATAACTATTGATGAAAATCTATCTTATAAAGAACATTGTTATAGATCACGCGTTAAAATCTCCCAAGGAGTTGGTGTAATGAGGAGGCTTCAGCATTTTTTCCCCTATGAAGTTCTACGACTCATTTATTTTGCCTTGGTGCATTCCCATCTTACGTATTGTCCCCTAATTTATTTAGCAACTTTCAAATATCATATAAAACCGATACAGACTCTTCAAAACCGGGCTCTTCGAATTTTGCAAAGATATTTACCGTCACCTTCTTCCTATCCAAATAAATCTAAAACTGAAACTATATATTTATTAACTAATATTTTGCCTGTTTCAGAATTATTCACTCTTCATTCTTTTTTATTTAAGGTAAAATATAACCACTCAGAACTGCCTCCGTACTTTCGTACGAGAAATTTTTTCCCTGAGCAACCTGACCATGTTTATGAAACCCGTAATAAATGGAGAATGCAGCACCTGAAATTAACCACTGAGAGATCACGGTTCTCGCCATATTTTTCGATCATGGGTTCATGGCATTTTTATCTACCATATATTGACTGCAGTAAATCTCTCCCACATATTAAAAAGCAACTTCATTCTATCCTTATAAATAAATTCAAGAATCAGTAATAAAAAAAAAATCTTAAAGTGAATAGTTGTTTGTTTGATATTGATAAGGTGGGCTCATTTTATTTTTTTTTATTATTATTTTTTTTTTTCAAATAAGTTACCAGTCATCGATCACCCTCGCTTGCACACTGTTTTGTTTTGTTTTTCGGATTGATATTTGCCGAGTGTCAGTTGTTTTGTGGGTGGGTTCCCGTCTAGTGGTGAGTCGTGGATTTATTGATATTTATTTTATGCATTTGTTTTTGTTTCTTTTTTCTGTCAAATAGGTGTGCTATATTGTTATACCGGGTCTTTGTCAATCGACCTTGTGTCTCCGGCTTGACCCTTTTTTTATATATATTGTGTGTGTTGTACAGAAGTTTAAATAAAATCTTGAATCTTGAATCTTGAATAAGGAGCGATGGGGCTCAATAGTAATCAAAACTGTAAAAAAAAGGAATTTTGATATCAAAAAATAAATCGAAGGAATTGAATTATTACGTTGATTTCAAATTATATTAAATTTATTGAGTTGAAAAATTTGCCTGATTTCCAAAAAAGGGGTAAATGTCTCATAAAAGTGAGGGAATTTAATGAAAATCATATCATTTCTTATCAATACCATTTCTTATCAAAAATCATACCATTTTAATGAAAATCATACCGCACATCCAAGAACTCCATTGTAGAATTTTTGAAGCTCCTACCTGCAAAAATGTGGAATTTTTTTTCCAGAAGAAAGACCATGGATGCGTCTTTATTTGTTTGTTTTCTCCATGGGTGTTTGCATCGAACCAATAATCCTAGAATATTGACCAACGGCTCATTCAAACGGAAATTAAAAGCCATAGTATCCTTTTTAATTGACCTAAAAGATTGGAGGGCAACTGACCCCCCTCCAATCCATCTTTTTCCTAAAAGTGATTTGATCAGAATTCTGAGATAACCATTTTGTTCAACATAGTTGAAAAGCCCAGTAACTATATATTTGAGGATAACACAACCCTTCCATATCCCCTTGCAAAAGGTTTGTAAGTCATGAAATTTGCCCTTTGTTTACGTGTAGTATTTCTTATCGGGAAGTATACAGACATTTTTCGGGGTGGGGGTGAGAATCGAGATAATTTTCCGTGGGAAGAAAGGTTCCCTGGGGTGAGCTTTCAAAGGGAAATTTCACACTGGAAGAATTTACCAGGATTATTGTATGAAATTCTTTTTTGTCTTATTTTCTCTGTACCTACTCAATTTTACGGGTGGAGATGTTAAGGGGGATTGTTCGGGGGAAACATTTACACAGTTGAAATTGTCTAGAGTATCTTTCCACAGGTGGGTGGATTTTCCATTGGAGGAATTCTCCACGTTGAAGTCTTCCAAAGGATAAATTCCCCAGAGCGAAATATTTACTGGGAGGGAAATATTTACTGGGGTGAAGTTGGCTGGAATATCCTTCCGTAGGTGGGGGAATTTTCCTGCGATAGCACCTTTTTACTATGGAACGGAGGAAGGGGTATTTGTGGGAAGAATTCTCCATCGAGGGGGGATTTTTGGCATGATTTTAAAACAATCAGAAACCGCAAAAAGTTTTCCAGGGGAGTTTTCAGCTAGAACGGAATTGTTTGGGAGAATTTTTCTGGTGGAGGTATTTTATGTGGAGTGAAATTACCTGGAGGATTTACCGTAAGGGGAAGGAATTTCCCATGAAGGGGAGCCAGTTTTTTCAGCATCATCTAAAAAAGATCAGAAATTAAATTCTTTTTAAAAACAGGCCTTTTCAAAAATGAGGAGCAGCATCAAACTTACAAAAAACAGAAATTTTTATGTAAATGAGGGGGGTTACCCTCTCCTCACTTTTTACGCTACTTAATGAAATCGTTAACTAATCATTTTCTTTGATTTATGAAGCGGGAAAATGGCTCTAAAATTTGCAGTAACGAAATTTTTGAATCTATATAATAGGCGTCCGATTATCTAAACAGTTGTTTACTTTTATCAAAAGTAACAGCATACAATTATCTGTTGCGTTACTTACAGTTTTACAGCAAAAAAAAATGAATTTTATGTTCAGCTCTTGTAAACTTATTTTGATGGCTTTATTGTGTTGCCAATGAAGCTTTTTTGTGCCCTAAGTAATGTTAAACAGCCTAACATCAGTAAACTTTCCAGAGGAAATTTTATACGGTTGGAACTTTGCCAAAATTAATACGCAAATTTCATTCACGTAATTAAAGCCAAACTCAGATCTGCATTAATTGAAAAGCGTTCAGAAATTAAATGAAAAAGCAAGTTTTTTTAACTGAAAGTAAGTAACGACATTAAAACTTAAAACAAACAGAAATTATACCGTATATGAAAGGGCCTCCTCACCACTATGATGCTTATGCTAAAGTTTGAGTCTTTGTCATAACTCTACTTCTTAAAAAGTAATAAGAAACTTTGGCGTTGAGGAGGAGACAGCTCCTTTCATACACGGAATAATTTCTGTTCGTTTTAAGCTTTAATGTCGCTTTGAGCATAAAAAACTTGTTTTTTATTTATTTAATTTTCTATAAGAACCCATAGCTTGGCTTGCTATGTGTATGCTGAAAATAACTCATTGTACAATTATTAATCCTGACGCAAATAATTTTTTTTTAATTTAATTCTACACCTCCTCAAGTTGATCTGAACACTAAAACTTAATATCATTTCCAAAAGATTCTATATATGCTCTTTGACAACCTGGATACGCTTGAACTATTTTCATTTATTTGAATTGTAGGGCAGAAATAATGATAGTAGCAGATCCGAAACAATTGACACGTTTAGTGAAATGATAAGCAAGAAGGGGAAAAGGGGACTGGTTACCCTCCAATCCCTTTTAACTGTTTAAATGGGCACTATAACTTCTGATTTCCAATGCATTGAGCCCCCTCAGAAGATTATATGACTACCCTTTCCATAAGAAACTATATGCCTCCGTGGTGTAACATACAACCCTTACCCTGAGAACTGTGGGGGGAGGGTTGTAATCTTCAAAGACATAATTACTGGACGTTTCAGTTACACTGAAAAATTGCTATGTCAAAATTTTGATTGGATGTATTTGTGAAAATGATGGGCATGGGGGGGGGGGGGGAACTGGCTGCACCCAAATCACTTTTGACTATTAAAAGAGTGCTAGAACTTCTTACTTCCAATCCAAAGAGCCCCCTCCAAAGATTATGTGTCGATACTTTCCATAGAAAACTTTAAGTTCCCCCCGGGGCATAACTTACAACCCTTATCCTGAGGGATGTGGGGGTTGTAATCTTCAAAGAAATAATTAATGGCGATTCAACTGCACACAAAAAAACATGTCCAAATTTTAATCGGATGTATCTGGGAAAATGATGGGCGTGGGGTAGTGGGGGCTGGTTGCCCTTAATTCACTTTTGATTATCAAAAAGGGCGCTAGAACTTCTGATTTCCAATTCAATGAACCCCCTTCGAAGATTATATGTCTTCCCTTTCTATAAAAAAAACCTTATATGCCCCATGGGCAAAGCTTATAACCCTTGCCCAGAGGGTCTTTTTTTTGGGGGGGGGTTAGCCTTCAAAGACATAATTAAAGTACTTTTCAACTACGCTGAACAAAATGGCTACCCTAAAATTTCTATAACATGCACTTCGGGAAAATATAACGTCAAGGGGTAGTGGTAGCTGCCCCGATCACTTTGGCTCTCAAATAAAGACCTGGGATTTTCGATTACGAATCCAATGATTGGTAACCCTTTCCTTTCCTATGAGGGTTGTCATCCTCAAAGGCATGATTTCCAAACCTTTTAACTACGCTGAACAAAATGGATATCTCAAAATTTTATTATATGGGTTTAGGGGAATTATGGGCCTGGGGGGGGGCTGGTCACCCTCCAATCACTTTCAACTATTAAAAGGACACTAGCCTTCTCAATATCTAATCGAGTGAGTCATTTTTGATGTTTTTAAGACAACAAACGGTCATCTAAAAAATTCAATCAGACCCATTTTGCGAATATACGGCACGTGTGTATGGGGGGAGTATCTGCCCTCCTATCATTTTGACTATTGAAATGGGCACTTGAATTTAGGATTACCAATCCAGTGAACTCCCTCCACAGTTTATATGACCACCATCTCCATAAAAAAAACTTGCACGCACTAGGAAACAACTTACAACCCTCATCCCGAAGGTTGGGGGGGGGAGCCTTTCATACCTTTTTCAAGAATCAGGCAAGTTTTCTCTGGCTAGTATTTTTCTCTAGCTAGACTGCTGGCTAGTTGGTCAATTTAAAAGGGCACCGAAAACTCTAATTCCTTTCGCCGGAACCCTCTCCCGATCTTATAGGACCGTTGGTTCAACACCATCAACCCTGGGGGGGGGGGGGGAGAAAAAAACATCAACGCGTATCCATGACCTTTTTTCTGGCAAAATTTTGTAGATAGGGGCTTGAAACATTAATGGCAGGGTTCTCTGATACGCTGAATTTGGTGATGTGATTTTCATAAAGGTTTCTTGACTTCTTGGGTTTTATTTTGCCTTTTTTTAAGAATCAGGCAAATTTTTTCAGACTAGTAGTTTTTGACAAGTATCATTAAACTTATTAAATTTTATATATTTGGAATCAGCATAAAAAGCCAATTCTTTTGACGTAATAACTGCTATCAAAATCATTTCTTTTTAGAGTTCCGGTTGCTACTGGACCGAGTCCCTCCTTACTTATAATTTGTTACCACAAACAATTTTACTATTTACTGTGAATTAGACATCTTTTGGTAAAATATAATTCAAGCCGCATAGAACAGAGATCAGACAAACAAACAAAAATTTAATAGCCCCTACCATTGTAGGTGGTGCCATACACGGATTAATGTGCGCAAAAACAGATCAAAATAATACAAGTGTTTAGTTGACCTTGTTCACACTTTGTTTCTATCATTCCAGGTAGGAATTTCCACTCTCCATTTATTCTTTGTTAATGTATACTCATAGAAGCAGAATAGAAAAGCACGAAAATAGCTACAAGTTAAGAATTAAAATAATTTATACCAATTAGTTTGTGTGGTAATACCTATTTTATTCTGACAGAATAACTATGTGGGATTCCAGCCCAAAATCCCATACCCCCCCCCCCCCTCCAATGTGTCTATCTTGAGTGTGCGGACTATACAAGGAGCTCAACTCCTAGGTGCTATATGTCACCTAAATTTCTTAACTGATGACAGATTTCAGTAAGTCATAACTAAATACACCTGTTTCAAATTGTGTCGAGAATCTTCCGCTAATTGAACAACAAACAGAGAGAAGTTGAAAATCGCTCATCTGGGTGTTTCACAATGAGCAAAGGAAAAAACGACTCCGCAAAATAAACAAAAAAATATTCAGTAGGAGAGTAAACGCTTCAGTCATGGGAACAGTCCCGCTGAGAATTTGGGATAGAATTCCTAATCTGCGCCAAGTCTTTACGGAGTTCGAGGATTTTTCAGGATATCCTATCTGATTGATTAAATGATTTAGGCAAAAGACCAATTTTATTGGGAATGAACAAGATATGTTTGGCGGTGGTAGAGCATAATGGCGATGTTGCAACATAAACTTGTTTTCCTACCGAAAAGGTTCTCGTTTCGTGAAGCGGAAGAAATGTTTGAGAGTTCAAAAATGAAAAGGAGACAGAATTACAGTGATATTGCGATAGTATAACAGTGGTATTGGGAGATGAACTTATTTCCTGCTAAAAAGGTTTTTTCTTTCCGAAGCGGTGGAAATGTTTAAGAGTTAAAAAATGAAAAGGAGACAGAATAACAGCGGTACTGCGATGGTATAACAGTGGCGTTGGGAGATGAACTTATTTCCTGCTAAAAAAGGTTTTTTCTTTCCGAAGCGGTCGAAATGTTTAAGAGTTAAAAAATGAAAAGGAGACAGAATAACAGCGGTACTGCGATGGTATAACAGTGGCGTTGGGAGATGAACTTATTTCCTGCTAAAAAGGTTTTTTCTTTCCGAAGCGGTGGAAATGTTTAAGAGTTAAAAAATGAAAAGGAGACAGAATAACAGCGGTACTGCGATGGTATAACAGTGGCGTTGGGAGATGAACTTATTTCCTGCTAAAAAGGTTTTTTCTTTCCGAAGCGGTGGAAATGTTTAAGAGTTAAAAAATAAAAAGGAGACAGAATAACAGCGGTACTGCGATGGTATAACAGTGGCGTTGGGAGATGAACTTGTTTCCTGCTAAAAAGGGTTTTTTTTCGAAGCGGTCGAAATGTTTGAGAGTTAAAAAATCAAAAGGAGACAGAATAACAGCGGTATTGCGATAGTATAACAATGGTGTTCTGAGATGAACTTGTTTCCTGCTGAAAAGGTTTTTTTTCTGAAGCGGTAGACATGTTTGACAGTTAAACAAGAGCCAAGAGCTCATATGGTATGAGCTCTAGCAAAATTCTAAGAATTAATAGATTCATTTAAAAGGAAAATCAGAGGCTTAATGCAAGTCGGGATTTAAAATAAGGCTCTGAGTCACGAGGTCCTTCTAAATATCAAAATTCATTAAGATCCGATAACCCACTCGTAAGTTAGAAATAACTCATTTTTTCTAATTTTTCGTCTCCTTTCAGACCCCCCCCCCCCCCCCCGATGGTCACATCGAAGAAAACAACTTTATCAACCCAATTTATGCAGGCCTCTGACACGCCTACCAATTGACATCTTCTTAACACACCCAGAAGCAAAGAACTCACCAAAGCACTGGACCCCCTAACTCCCCAAAGAGAGCGACTCCAGTCCGGTAACGTCAATCACGTATCTACGACATTTGCTTATTCTACCCATCAAGTTCTATCACGATCTCTCCACTCTAGACGTTTTCCAACATTTCCGGTTTCCCCCTCCAACTCCTACCAATGTCACTTGAACTGGCTGGGATTTAAAATAAGAGCTCTGAGATATGAATTACTTCTAAATATCAAATTTCATTAAGATCTGGTCGCCCGTTCGTAAAATACTTCAATTTTTCTAATATTTCCAAATTTACACCCCCAACTCCCCCAAAGAGAGCGGATTCAGTCCGATTATGTCAAGCACGTATCTACGACTTGTGTTTATTCTTCCCATCAAGTTTCATCCCGATGTCTCCACTCTAAGCTTTTTCCAAGATTTCCTAATATCTAATTTCATTAGGATCTGATCACCCATTCGCAAGTTAAAAATACCTCTAATTCTTTTCAATTTTTCCTCTCTCTTCAGCCCCCCCCCCCCAGATGGTCGAATTTGGAAAATGACTGTTATCAAGTCAATTTGTGCAGGTTCTGGACACGCCTACCAATTTTCATCGTTCTAGCACGTCCTGAAGCACCGAACTCATCAAAGCACGGGAAATCCCCCCTTCAACTCTCCCAAAGACAGCGGATCCGTTCCAATTATATCAATCACGTATCTAGATTTTGTGCTTATTCTTCCCATCAAGTTTCATTCTGATCCCTTTACTCTAAGCGTTTTCCAAGATTTCCGGTTTCCAAGATTTTGTTTCCCCGCTCTAGCCCCCTATCTCCCCGGATCCAATTCAAATTGAAAATGGAGCATCTGAGACATAAGAGATTTCTATATATCAAGTTTCATTAAGATCCTATCACCCATTCGTAAGATAAAGATACCTCAATTTTCACGTTTTTCAAGATTTCCCTTTTCCCCCTCCAACACCCCCCAATTCACCAGACCTGGTCAGAAATTAAAATGAGGGCTCTAAAGCACAAGGTCCTTCTAAGTCTCAATTTTCGTTAAGATCTGATCACCCATTCGTAAGTTACAAATACCTCATATTTCTTAATTTTTTGGAATTACTCCCCCCCCCCCAACTCCCCCAAATAGAGCCGATTAGGTCTGGTTATGTCAGTCACGTATCTTGGACTTGTGCTTATTCTTCCTACCAAGTTTCATCCTGATCTCTCCACTCTCAACGTTTTCCAAGATTTTAGCCCCCCCCCCCCAAACTCCCCCAATGTCACCGGATCCAGTTAGAATTTAAAATAAGAGCTCTGAGACACGATATCAATCTAAATATCAAATTTCAATAAGATCCTATCACCCATTCGTAAGTTAAAAATACTTCATTTTTTAATTTTTCCGAATTAACCGTCCCCCCACTACCCTCCCCCCCCCCAGATATTCGAATCGGGGAAACTATTTCTAATTTAATCTAGTCTGGTCCCCGATACGCCTGCCGAATTGTATCGTCCTAACTTATCTGGAATGCCTAAACTAGCAAAACCAGGACAGACAGACAGGCATGCCAACAGAACTTGCGATCGCTATATGACAATTGGTGAATACCAAGTGCCATAAAAATGAAAGGAGACAGAATAACAGTAGTATTGCAATAGTATAACAGTGGAGTTCTGAGATGAACTTGTTTCCTGCTAAAAAGGTTTTTCTTTCTGAAGCGGTAGAAATGTTTGAGAGTTAAAAAATGAAAAGGAGACAGAATAACAGCAGTATTGCGAGAGTTTAACACCGGTGTTGGGAGATGAACTTATTTCCTGCTAAAAAGGTTTTTTTCTGAAGCGAAATGTTTGAGAGTTAAAAAATGTAAAGGAGACAGAGTAACAGCAGTATTGTGAGAGCTTAATAGTGAGGTGTTGGGAGATGAACTTGGTTTTTGCTGAAAAAGTTTTCTTTTCCCGAAGGGGTAGAAATGTTTTATACTTAAACATGAAAAAGGGGAGAGTATAACAATTGTGTTTCGAGAGTATAACAGATTTATTGTGACATGAACTTATTTCCTGCTATAAAAGGTTTTATTTTTCTAAAGGGGAAGAAACGTTTGATAGTTAAAGAATGAAAAAGAGACAAAATAACAGTGCTGCTGCGCAATAAACTTGTTTCCTGCTAAAACAGCTTTCTATTTCTGAAGTTGAAGAAATATTTTATAGTTAATAAATGAAAAGCAGATTGTGACTTGGACTCAAGTTTATTTGTAGAAGATACATTTGCTTCAAATAGTAATAGGTTTAATGACAGTCTAAAGGTAATATAACTCATAAGATGAATTCCGGAAACATTTCTTTTTTTCAGAAAGTATGTAGTTAGAATATGTAGAATATGTACATATTATATAGAATATGTATGAATATGTTAGAATATGTAGTTCAGAACAGTGTAGTTAGCTTTAATGTCACTTTGAGTTTAAAAAATTTGTTTTTTATTTATTTAATTTTCTATAAGAATCCATAGCTTGGCTTGCTATGTGTATGCTGAAAAACCTTATTGCACAATTTTTAATCCTGACTACATCACTATCAATTTTTAATCCTGATTTAATTTAATTTAATGATTTAATTTAATTTAATTGATTTAATCCTGATAATCCTGACTTTTAATCCTGATTAAAGTGATTAATTTTTAATCACAAACAATTTTTATCCTGACTAACTACAATATTGAGTAAACTACTTTTGGTTAGTTGCGTGGAGAAATTTGAGTAGTGCAATTACTATCTACTAAGTAAATAAAATCTAACTCAGTGGCATCTCTAGAAACTACTTTTCAGAGGTCCACCCAAACTGGAAAAATTAGTGTTTTCTCAACTCCAAAGACAAAGCACCAACGAAATAGACGACTCGAAACTTGTATGATGTAGCCCCGACAACTCAAGTTGTTCATCGTTAACTCATTGTAGAACTGGATTTCATTTTTAGTTTCTTTCAGCTTAGCGTGATAAAAGACAAAGAGAAGTGACAGAAAAGATGAGAAATATGTAATTTGGGCTATATATTTGCATATTAGCGGGGGGGGGATATTTGGACAATGTGAAGCCAGAAAACGATTCTTACTTCATAATATCAGAATAACTGTAGCTAGAAGATACTTTTCGGAGGCATGCCTTACTCAACACCTGGGAAAGTCAGAGTTTTCCAGACTACTATGAAAAAGCATATAGGCCATAGACAACTCAAATATATGCATTATTTCCAATGCGAAACTAAAGATATACTGTCGTATAAATACGTAAGTTTGGAAAACATGGGTTAAGACCGTACATTCCTGAGTTAAGCACTAGGTTACGATTTAGCTATATTTTTCAAAAGCTTCTTGCTGTTATAAGTAGTGAAACCTTAAACTAGGCTTTCAAAAAAAAACTTAACATCTATTTAACATCAACGTTTTTTAGCCTCTTAAGGAGCCGATTGATTTATAAAAAGGCTTACAGATTTCTAAAGATGACACTATAAAAAAGAAATAATATTCACGGTCAACAGCTGTTGATCATGCAGTAAGAAAAGGAATTTTTTGAATAATTCCGTTTAAACTGGAATGTAGATAACCTATTGACTGCCACTTCGGTCAATATAAACTTAAACAGTTTTTTTCTTAGACCAGAGTATCCTAAAATGAAGAGGAGGGACCTTTATAACAAATACCTTATTCAAAGCATATGTGACATGAAAAGGAATTTTTTGAATAATTCCGTTTAAACTGGAATGTAGATAACCTATTGACTGCCACTTCGGTCAATATAAACTTAAACAGTTTTTTTCTTAGACCAGAGTATCCTAAAATGAAGAGGAGGGATCCTCCTGCCCCATTCAAGCTGGCTTGGGCCCCTATTTCCTCTTTTTGTAGGCTACTTTGTGTTTAAGTTATGCTAGTTCTTGCGCTTCTACCATACTCTTTGGAATAAATACTACTCAAAAGTGCAAGGCAGTTGGAAATATTATCAAATATAAAATTAAACGGCTTTTTCAATAAAATTTCGCTTCGACTTCTCAAAGCTATAACAACAGAATGTAAAAAAGAGAAAAAAAATGTATTCTAATCTTTTGACAAAAACTTAGAATGTAGTTTCAAGCTCTATAAAAACATCGATCTGCACTTGGTAGAAAATCAGTGTGGTAAAATCAGCATATCTGAAAATAAAGGTATCTAGTAACAGGTATCTCAAAACAGGCCTATCAAAAGGTATCTGCTACTAGTAACAATCCATTGAAGTACCGAGTTACGTGAGGCCAATATACCTGTGCAAGTTTCCTTTAAATTCTTTTATTTAATTTTTGCCCAACCCATTTGGGGGCAACCTGTTTTTCGTTAAGCCAAAGATAGACGAACAAAATGATACTCTTTGGGAATCCTTTGTCCGTAAAACGTGGCCTAGCCAATACCGTTATTCGTCCGAAATTAAACAAAAAGATAAAAGATTTGAAGAATACTGAAAACAGAAGTTTGACCCCTGATGTTTGCGATTTTTTTAAAGAAGAAAACTAGTTTTATGGACTCCAGACGTTGCATGTGGCATCCACATGGGTTGAAAGGATAGACTGAAAAGCCCCCCTCCCCCATTGTTTCGTATAAAATATATTTCACTTTTTAAGCAAAACCCTTAGAACAATCAACAATATAAAGTATCTTCATATCCAAATGGAAATCAGACACCATGTTTGACCAGTATTTCAGCAAGCAAAACTAAAAAAAAAAAAGTATAGGAAAGTCAAAGAAATTACTCTATCCAGATTTCTCGGTTCAGGGCTAAGATTTAAATCCAAATTCGGGGTATATTCAAGGCCACATCCAGGATTTTGTTTGAAAGGTTGTATTTGGGTTCGGGAGCGGAGGAGGGGGCTATTTACAAAAAACACACAAAAAACATTTGTTTCTATACATTTTTATTACTTTTTTATGAGCCGGACAGAAAAAATATTAACATTTGAAATTTTCAGATGTACATCAAAAAATAGCATTCAAAATTCAAAATTATTCAAATTTTATTTAAAAATTGTACAACAATACTGCTTTGGTAGCTGTTTTTCTTCTTTTTTTTCTGCGTTGCAGAACAGCGGCTATTGCAGCTGAATTATTTTTTTCGTCCGCAGCCGTCTGTAGCTCCAGAATGGTCGGATTTCGGATTTACAAACTCGAAATTTTCTGGGAAACTACATCTAAATTAAAAATTTTGGAAAAAAAGAACTTCTTTTTTGAAATCTCGATTACTGTTATTACTTGCGGAAAGTTTATGAGACACACGAAAATTTTTCTTTTGTTTTTGAACAGACAATATGAAGTTCTACCAGTATTAAAAGTTATTCTATCTCTGAAAAGTTAAAAAGTCTAAAAAGTTAAAAAGTAAGGAATCCTACAGAATAAAAACTTCAAAATACAAAGTCACAGAAAAAAAAAATGTTTCTGAAAAGCAAATGTAAACTTCATTTCCTAGAAGATTGGTCCAGATGTTGAAGAGAGCCGTCCTGGCCGAGTGGGTTGGTGCGCTGGATTCGGAAGTGATAGGACGCGTCTTCGTCTGAGAGGACGCGGGTTCGAGTCCCAGTGTATCCAATTCTTCAGTTTGGGACAGGGGTCAGTGGTGTGACTCTGCAAACCCAGTCAGAGTAGACCCAGCTCTAAATGGAAACCTGGAAAAATCTGGGGAAGGTAAACAGGAAGGATATGCGAAAGCACAGGATGGTTGGCCCCCAACCCCCATTGCACTTCCTGGCTGAAGGGCCAAAAAACGGAGATTAGCACCGCCGGTACGGACTGTAAATTCTAATGCCGTATCCTTTTTTTTTTACTTTTAGTTGTCGAAGAGACAATATAAATTTCTATCAGTATCCAAGACAATATGATTTCCAAAAATTTAAGCTTCGAAACTAGGACATTTTACTGAGATAAAATGTAGGGAATTCACGGAATCAAAACTTCCCAATAAAAAAAAGACACAGAAGAAACTTTATTTATGGTAAACCAACGTAAAACTCTGTTCTTAGAAGATCAAGATCTGTCTTAAAACTGTCGCAATCAAAGGAAAAAAAAATCAAAACATTGCTCTGACGCCACGTACAATATGACGTTTTTTTACTGGAAAATTACTGGAAATTGCACACACTTCACTGGAACTTTTCTACCTCGATTCTCACACCAAGAAAAAGTCCTGAGTTTCCATCTCTTACCACTTTGGATCTACACCCCATTGATCACCGTAAAAAGCCCTTAAAAATGTAATATAGTAAATGTAGCATAATATACTTTCTACTAAACACTAACCATTCTCACAAACGTTCCTAACTACGTTTCTAGCTTTGCTTCCTAAGACACCATCAGGGACGTCACAAAATACTCTACAAAATTAATCCATCTGTCTTCTGCTTTTTCCATAGTTACACCTGCATTAGAACATAGACAGAAGTCAATCCACGGAACGATATTTTACTCTGCTTTACACCAAGCCAAAGTAGCTTAATCATAAAGTTTCTTTGCTGACTTGTTGGTGAAGGCAAAATAAACCTTGAATTCCTTTCTACTAGATACAGAAAACAAGAAATCTTTTTAAGGAACGATGTCAATCCACCAAAAATAGGAGGTTGGGTTTCTCGGAGCTGAAGTTAGGTCTTTTCTTTGGGGAGAGGAGGATATGTAAACTTTGTCGCCCCCTGCCGCACTATCAATGCTGTAAATGTTATAATCTTATCCAAAACATTACAATTTAAGCTTGTCCTCCCGGGCGTGCCGCCCGGGGTGCGGCATCAACGTTTATTAGCCTCTTAAGGAGCCGATTTATTTATAAAAAGGCTTACAGATTTCTAAAGATGGCACTATAAAAAAGAAATAATATTCACGGTCAACAGCTGTTGATCATGCAGTAAGAATCAATACTATGACCGAACATTGAAGCTGAAATTTTGAAATTGAAGTTTTAACTATATTCAACTTAACCTGGGGACGGAAGTCTAGGAAGCTTAGAGGAGGTAATTATTTGCGCTGGAGGCGAGAGGGCGAAGTGTTTCTATTCGGTTCGAACAAGCATTCATGCGAAGTTTTCCATTTAACACCTACGCCCCAACATGCTTTTTGGCTAACACCAAAAAAATAGGTTTCGTAATAATGTATGTATGAGCCTCTATGAGTTTTTTTTTTTTTTTTTTTTTTTTTTTTTTTTTTTTTTTTTTTTTTTTTTTTTTTTTTTTTTTTTTTTTTAGCAGAATTGAAATTTTCCCTATTGTCTCTACGTTGTATTTGTTTGTTTTTTTTTTTAGTAGAATTATAATAATTTGTGGGTATTGGTGGTAGATGGAAGGTGTGGTAACCCGATGCATATGTGTTATGTAGAGTATTCTAGGAGTAGACATACAAGCCCAGAATGGTGGGCTTCGTGCTTTTTCTGTATATATTAGTCATGTAATAAAAATCTCCATTATAAAAAAAAAATGTTGATTGACAATTTACACTAAAGTTTAACTTACATACGAAACAAATACCTTATTCAGCAAATACCATAACATATACCATACCTTACTACCTTTACCTTTATAAAGGTATTACCATACCTTTATAAAAAATACCTTATTCAAAGCATATGTGACATGAAAAGGAATTTTTTGAATAATTCCGTTTAAACTGGAATATAGATAGCCTATTGACTGTCACTTCGGTCAATATAAACTTAAACAGTTTTTTTCTTAGACCGGAGTATCCTAAAATGAAGGGGAGGGATCCTCCTGCCCCATCCAAGCTGGCTTGGACCCCTATTTTTTCTTTTTGTAAGCTACTTTGTGTTTACGTTATGCTAGTTCTTGCGCTTCTACCATACTCTTTGGAATAAATACTACTCAAAAGTGCAAGGCAGTTGGAAATATTATCAAATATAAAACTAAATGGCTTTTTCAATAAAATTTCGCTTCGACTTCTCAAAGCTATAACAGCAGAATGTAAAAAAGAGAAAAAAATGTATTCTTATCCTTTGACAAAAACTTAGAATGTAGTTTCAAGCTCTATAAAAACATCGATCTGCACTTGGTAGAAAATCAGTGTGGTAAAATCAGCATATTTGAAAATAAAGGTATCTAGTAACAGGTATCTCAAAACAGGGCTATCAAAAGATATCTGCTACTAGTAACAATCCATTGAAGTACCGAGTTACGTAAGGCCAATTTAGCTGTGCAAGTTTCCTACAAATTTCGTTAATTTCCTGTTTTTCGTTAAGCCAGATATAGATGAACAAAAAGGATACTCTTTGGGAATCCTTTATCCGTAAAACGTGGCCTAGCCAATACCG
>NC_088873.1:34439264-34485556 GCF_032884065.1 Artemia franciscana
TAATATGAATTGGTTGAAAAAGTATTTCCAAATATTATAATCAAATATAAAAATCATAAATGGCTAAGTGAACGAGGGATTCTGGCAGCCAAGAATAAAGACGTCCACGAAATCAAAAATATTGTTTTGACCAAGATTCGAGAGCAGGCAGTCCTTTACATGTCAGTCGACACAGTTCTGGAACCAAATGAGGCGGTTATTATCCATCTGAATTTTTAAATCCTGGATCTCCCAGGGTTTCACCACACGTGCTACAACTAAAAATAGGCGTACCAATAATATTGTTGCGAAATATCAACCCACCAAAGCTTTGCAATGGCACGCGACTTGTCGTAAAAAAAAACAATAAAAAAACGTAATAGAGGCAACAATCTTGACAGGTCCTTTTGAGGGTGAGGCTGTTTTTATTCATCGCATTCCCATGATTCCAATGGATCTGACTTTTCAATTTAAAAGATTGCAATTCCCAATTCGATTAGCATTTGCAATGACCGTCAACAAAGCTCAAGAGCAATCATTAGAAAAATGCGGTATAGATCTTGATACAGAATATTTTCCCATGGACTATTGTACGTTCCATATTCGAGGGTCGGTAAACCTGACAATCTATTTATATGAACTGACAATGGGACAGCGAAGAATGTTGTATATTCGCAAGTTTTACGCCGTTAATTTGTATTGTATATGTATATCTATCTATCTATCTATCTATCTATATAAAATAAGTTGTATGTATGCATGTTTGTTTGTTTGTAAAAAGAGCGTTTGCATATGACCTCATTGTAAGTATAAAAGGCTCTGTATATGCAAAAACAATGGGACAGCCAAGAATGTTGTATATTCGCAAGTTTTACGTAGTTAAAAACATATATATATCTATCTATATTCACAGGTGGGACACAGGGACACAACTACAATTGCGCGTAACTTATATGGCGTGTAACGACTTACGGGACAAAGGGAATATAAATGACGACCGGGACACTCAAAGAGAAATTACAGACTGGGACACCGGGACACAAATAACGACCGGGACACAGGGAACATAAATGACGACCGGGACACCGGGACACAACTACAACGGGAAGCCGGGGGGTTACAGGGGGGATATATAAATAACGACTGGGACACAGGGAATGTTCGATTAGCAATCACCATCAACAAAGCTCAGGGGCAATCATTAGAATAATGAAGTATAGATCTGAATACGGATTGTTTTTCCCATGGACAACCGGGGCACAAATGACGACCGGACACAGAGAATTTAAATGACAACCGGGACACTCAAAGAGAAATTACAGACTGGGACATGAGGACACAAATGACGACCGGGACACTCAAAGAGAAATTACAGACTGGGACACCGGGACACAAATGACGACCGGGACACAGTGACACAACTACAGCGGGGACGCTAAGGGGCACAGGGGGAATATATAAATGACAACGGGGACACAGGGAATGTTCGATTAGCAATCACCATAAACAAAGCTCAAGGGCAATCATTAGAATAATGAGGTATAGATCTGAATACGAATTGTTTTTCTATTTATATGCACAGACAATGGGACAGCGAAGAATGTTGTATATTCGCAAGTTTTACGTAGTTAAAAACATATATATATATATATATATATATATATATAATATATATATATATATATATATATATATATATATATATTTAAATAAGTTGTCTGTGTGTGTATGAGTGTGTGTGTGTGTCTGTCGAGTGACGTCATGTTTGTGTGTCGACTGACGTCATGTTTTCGACTGATGAAATTACAGACCGGGACATCGGGACACAAATGACGACCGGGACACCGGCACATAGGGAATATAAATGACGACACTCAAAGAGAAAGCGACCGGGACACAAGGAATGTTCGATTAGCAATCACCATCAACAAAGCACCGGGACACAAATGACGACTGGGACACAGGGAGTATAAATGAAGACCATATCTTAAAAAGGGAGTTATGCACAACTAATATTTATGAAAAGGTAAATATAGAGGATGAGAATTTAATTGAAAAGACTGAAGAAATACTTTTTAAAAATTTTAATATTAAAATAAAAGACAATGATAAAAAGTTCCCTTTCCTATATTGGACTGTAAAATTTCATAAGAATCCCCCTAAACCACGGTTTATTGCTGGAGCAGCTAAATGTCCAACCCGCATTGCTGCTACTGACCTCTCTTTAATTTTAAAGGAAATTGTAAATAAACTTAAAACCTATTGTTCTGGTAATAAAAATTTTCGAATTTTAATCCATATTGGAGTGTTAATAATTCACTGCAGGTGATAGATTCTTTAACAATGGTTTCAGCTAAAGAATTGAGTCTTTCGATTTTGCGACAATGTATACTAATTTATCACTTAATTTAGTGTTTGATAATTTAAAAACTGTTATAAAGAAATCTTTCTTCTTATCTAGTAAAAAGGTTCTTAAAAATAGACAGTTATAATAAAAAAGCTATATGGACAAACTGCTTTAATACTACAGTTAACTTGAGATGTTACAGCTTGGATATGATTTTTGAGTTATTGGAATTTGTTTTATACAATACTTATATAAGATTTGGGGTGATTTGTACAAGCAAATTATGGGAATTCCCATGGGGGGGAATGCCAGCCCATTTATAGCTGACTTGTTTTTAAGTCAACTAGAATATAAATATATGATGGATAAGAATAATCCAATTAATTTAAAACATGCTTTGTCAAATAATAAAAGATATTTAGAAGATATTTTGGTCTTAAATTGTAAGGATTTCATTGATATTTCTA
The DNA here is from genome assembly GCF_032884065.1 of Artemia franciscana. Classification (NCBI taxonomy): domain Eukaryota; kingdom Metazoa; phylum Arthropoda; class Branchiopoda; order Anostraca; family Artemiidae; genus Artemia; species Artemia franciscana. The sequence goes on from NC_088873.1 coordinate 34,442,058, forward strand.
AAAATATATATCCATCAGAGCTTATTCTTGAGCCTAGTCATGGCGCTGGTCATGAAGATCATTTCTTAGATTTAAATATTAATATTTGTGATAATAATAAATTAAGTTTTAAAATGTATAATAAAACGGATGATTTTGATTTTGAAGTGAATAGTTTCCCATTCCCTGAAAGTAATATACACTCAAATATCACATATTCAGCGTTTTTCTCACAGTTACTTCGTTATGCAAGGATTTGTAGTAATTATATTGATTTTAAAAATAGATGTAAAATCTTAAGCCAAAAATTGATATCAAGAGGTTTTCTGCAAATAAATTAACTTGGCAATTTAAAAAATTTAGTTTTCATTATAACGAACTTTTAAATAAATATCAAAAGAATTATCTAGAAATACTTAAAGAAATTTTTAACTAATTTTGGAGGTTCGAGAAATGTTGTCACAGCGCCATTTATTTTGAATTGTGTTTCTAATTGAGCGGATTTTTTAAAAAATTAGCCACATGGTAAAGATGAATTCTATAATTGTTTAGTTCATTCAGGTTTTTTGCAATGTGTTAATATTTGTGATTTGGTAAAATTTATAATATTTAGTTTACCTATTGTGGCTAAAGGGAGGGATATATTAATAGGATAAGCTTGTTTTGGTTTTACTTGGTTGTTTTACATTTGCTGTTTTTTTTTCATAGGCATGTATTTTGGGGGTGATACCTGACCCGGGGATGCCATGGATATTCTGTGGTAGCCACAACACTGTGCTGGGTAGAGAATTTAGAGTGGCGAAACCCTATATAGGCCAGTGTATTCTCCTGATGAGCCCTTATGTTGGGTGTTGCCTCTGAATTATTTGTCTATATTATTTTTTCTATTGTTCGGTAAATGACGACTTATACTTATTGACGACATGACTGCCTGTCCATGGATTATTCTTTATGGTTGATTGTGTGTGGCTATGCTGTTTGACCTATGTGATTGTATGGATGAGTAGGTTTAAGGCCTCATTCAAGTGCTGGTCTATATTAATCACTAATTTAGGAAAACAGTCTTCCTTTTTTCCTTCGGTCTCTTTTTTTTTTTTTTTTTTTTTTTTTTTTTTTTTTGTGTTTGTGCTGTAGCATTGGTGATTTCTCTTTTCATGATATTATTCCAGGTTGGATCCAGTGCTGGTGGAGAAATTTTTTTTTTAGTTTTCTCCCCGACAGACCTTTACCCTGGTCCAGGTTTTTAACCTGATATTGTTAATTATTGGTGAGATGGCACTTATGCAAATTTCATGTTCTTTCATGTTTTTGTTTATGTATTTATTGACCTATTGAGCTTGGCATGTTTTTTGGACTTTGATTGTTGGATTTTGATTTGGATGTTGGTTTGTTTTGGATTTATTTTCAATAACTTTTTATGCAACAAAACACAAATATTAGCCTCGGAACTCGGAACGATTTTTTTGAAAGTTAGTAAGTGTGAAAGTCGTTGTTTTCTTTGCCAAGATCATTTTGTCCCACGGACATCTGTTAAAAGTACATTGTATAATAAAAATTTTGCATGCAAGTTACGTGGTAATGTTAATTGTAGAACAACCAATGTAATTTACCTATTAGAATGTAATAAATGCTGCCTACAATATGTGGGGGAAACAACTAATAATATATATAAAAGATTTTCTGGACACAAGACAACAGTTAATAATAAAAAAACTAATAACTATCTAGTTCAACATTGTAATAATGGTAAATGTTCCATATCAGATATAACTGTCACAATTTTAGAAATTTAGAATTAGAAAATTTAAATAAAGAAGAGAAGAATAATAGACTACGTAAACAGGAGGATTTCTGGATCCATACTCTTGGTACAGCTTATCCTTTTGGGCTAAATGATCGTGTAGCAAAATATGGTGACATGTCTCATGTTGTTGTTAAATGTATTGATGGTTTTATGGACCATCCTTCTTTTACTTGTCCTACTAAACGTAAAAAACGATCGAGAGGACATAGGAAAAATAATAGAAAAAATGAATTAGATGTACATATGCTTTCTATAGATCTATGCCAGCTACTTGAATCTAGGGGTATGATTTCTGTAATAAAGTGTCTAAATAATTTATCCAAGAGGAATTTAATCAAACTTTTCTGGATTGTTAAGAATAATACAGCTCTTGATTATAATTTTAAAGTAATATGTGATACAATTTGCATTCTAACTAAAACGAAATTTATTTCAAAAAAGAAAAAGTTCGATAAGATTAGTAATAAGGATAACAGATTATATTTACCTATCAATTTTACTTGTAAGCAGATTGAAGATATTAATTTACCAGAAATTTTAAATCAGCGGCATGTGAAACAGGCCCTTCCTAGTAATTTAAATTATAATGATAGTCCAGTTTTAACTTATAAATTTTCAAAAACTATTGGGCAAATTATTTTTAATTATAATTTAATACTAAAAAAACTAGATAGTGATATAAATTGGAAACCGGTTTGTAATTGTAAGCAACTTGGCCCATTTGTAAATCCTACTTACAAACATGTTATAACAGGGGACTTGTCAATAATAAAGCATGATGATCTTCAACTTATAATGAATAAAGGGGCTAATTTCCGTCTTTCTCATCATCTGAAACCATCGAGTGTTCTTGATGGCTTGGAAAATGATTTTGATTTATTTATTGATAAGTGGTGTAAGAAAGAGAATAAAAATAAAGAGAGTTTTCAAAGTTGGAAGAATTTAATTATTAGTAGAGTAAGAAATAAAATATATTCTAACTTAAAAAATAGTAACACTAAATCATTATTTTATAATGCGAAGATTAAACAAGCAATTGCTAATCTAAAGAATGAATTTGTAATTGTGCCAGTGGATAAAGCTAATAATAATTTTGCCATAATTTGTCAGAAGCTGTATTGTGATATCTTAAAAAGGGAGTTATGCACAACTAATGTTTATGAAAAGGTAAATATAGAGGATGCGAATTTAATTGAAAAGACTGAAGAAATACTTTTTAAAAATTTTAATATTAAAATAAATGACAATGATAAAAAGTTCCCTTTCCTATATTGGACTGTAAAATTTCATAAGAATCCCCCTAAACCACGGTTTATTGCTGGAGCAGCTAAATGTCCAACCCGCATTGCTGCTACTGACCTCTCTTTAATTTTAAAGGAAATTGTAAATAAACTTAAAACCTATTGTTCTGGTATTAAAAAATTTTCGAATTTTAATCCAAATTGGAGTGTTAATAATTCACTGCAGGTGATAGATTCTTTAACAATGGTTTCAGATAAAAGAATTGAGTCTTTCGATTTTGCGACAATGTATACTAATTTATCACTTAATTTAGTGTTTGATAATTTAAAAACTGTTATAAAGAAATCTTTCCTCTTATCTAGTAAAAGGTTCTTAAAAATAGACAGTTATAATAAAAAAGCTATATAGACAAACTGCTTTAATACTACAGTTAACTTGAGATGTTACAGCTTGGATATGATTTTTGAGTTATTGGAATTTGTTTTATACAATACTTATATAAGATTTGGGGGTGATTTGTACAAGCAAATTATGGGAATTCCCATGGGGGGGAACGCCATCCCATTTATAGCTGACTTGTTTTTAAGTCAACTAGAATATAAATATATGATGGATAAGAATAATCCAATTAATTTAAAACATGCTTTGTCAAATAATAAAAGATATTTAGATGATATTTTGGTCTTAAATTGTAAGGATTCCATTGATATTTCTAAAAATATATATCCATCAGAGCTTATTCTTGAGCCTAGTCATGGCGCTGGTCATGAGGATCATTTCTTAGATTTAAATATTAATATTTGTGATAATAATAAATTAAGTTTTAAAATGTATAATAAAACGAATGATTTTGATTTTGAAGTGATTAGTTTCCCATTCCCTGAAAGTAATATACACTCAAATATCACATATTCAGCGTTTTTCTCACAGTTACTTCGTTATGCAAGGATTTGTAGTAATTATATTGATTTTAAAAATAGATGTAAAATCTTAAGCCAAAAATTGATATCAAGAGGTTTTTCTGCAAATAAATTAACTTGGCAATTTAAAAAATTTTGTTTTCATTATAACGAACTTCTAAATAAATATCAAAAGATTTATCTAGAAATACTTAAAGAAATTTTTAACTAATTTCGGAGGTTCGAGAAATGTTGTCACAGCGCCATTTATTTTGAATTGTGTTTCTAATTGAGCGGATTTTTTAAAAAATTAGCCACATGGTAAAGATGAATTCTATAATTGTTTAGTTCATTCAGGTTTTTTGCAATGTGTTAATATTTGTGATTTGGTAAAATTTATAATATTTAGTTTACCTATTGTTGCTAAAGGGAGGGATATATTAATGGGATAAACTTGTTTTGGTTTTACTTGGTTGTTTTACATTTGCTGTTTTTTTTTCATAGGCATGTATTTTGGGGGTGATACCTGACCCGGGGATGCCATGGATATTCTGTGGTAGCCACAACACTGTGCTGGGTAGAGAATTTAGAGTGGCGAAACCCTATATAGGCCAGTGTATTCTCCTGATGAGCCCTTATGTTGAATGTTGCCTCTGAATTATTTGTCTATATTGTTTTTTCTATTGTTCGGTAAATGACGACTTATACTTATTGACGACATGACTGCCTGTCCACGGATTATTCTTTATGGTTAAATGTGTGTGGCTATACTGTTTGACCTATGTGATTGTATGGATGAGTAGGGTTAAGGCCTCATTCAAGTGCTGGTCTATATTAATCAATAATTTAGGAAAACAGTCTTCCTTTTCTCCTTCTGTCTCTTTTTTTTGTTTTTTTTTTTGTGTGTTTGTGCTGTAGCATTGGTGATTTCTCTTTTCATGATATTATTCCAGGTTGGATCCAGTGCTGGTGGAGAAAATTTTTTTTTAGTTTTCTCCCCGACAGACCTTTACCCTGGTCCAGGTTTTTAACCTGATATTGTTAATTATTGGTGAGATGGCACTTATGCAAATTTCATGTTCTTTCATCTTTTTGTTTATGTATTTATTGACCTATTGACCTTGGCATGTTTTTTGGACTTTGATTGTTGGATTTTGATTTGGATGTTGGTTTGTTTTGGATTTATTTTCAATAACTTTTTATGCAACAAAACACAAATATTAGCCTCGGAACTCGGAACGATTTTTTGAAAGTTAGTAAGTGTGAAAGTCGTTGTTTTCTTTGCCAAGATCATTTTGTCCCACGGACATCTGTTAAAAGTACATTGTATAATAAAAATTTTGCATGCAAGTTACGTGGTAATGTTAATTGTAGAACAACCAATGTAATTTACCTATTAGAATGTAATAAATGCTGCCTACAATATGTGGGGGAAACAACTAATAATATATATAAAAGATTTTCTGGACACAAGACAACAGTTAATAATAAAAAAACTAATAACTATCTAGTTCAACATTGTAATAATGGTAAATGTTCCATATCAGATATAACTGTCACAATTTTAGAAAATTTAGAATTAGAAAATTTAAATAAAGAAGAGAAGAATAATAGACTACGTAAACAGGAGGATTTCTGGATCCATACTCTTGGTACAGCTTATCCTTTTGGGCTAAATGATCGTGTAGCAAAATATGGTGACATGTCTCATGTTGTTGTTAAATGTATTGATGGTTTTATGGACCATCCTTCTTTTACTTGTCCTACTAAACGTAAAAAACGATCGAGAGGACATAGGAAAAATAATAGAAAAAATGAATTAGATGTACATATGCTTTCTATAGATCTATGCCAGCTACTTGAATCTAGGGGTATGATTTCTGTAATAAAGTGTCTAAATAATTTATCCAAGAGGAATTTAATCAAACTTTTCTGGATTGTTAAGAATAATACAGCTCTTGATTATAATTTTAAAGTAATATGTGATACAATTTGCATTCTAACTAAAACGAAATTTATTTCAAAAAAGAAAAAGTTCGATAAGATTAGTAATAAGGATAACAGATTATATTTACCTATTAATTTTACTTGCAAGCAGATTGAAGATATTAATTTACCAGAAATTTTAAATCAGCGGCATGTGAAACAGGCCCTTCCTAGTAATTTAAATTATAATGATAGTCCAGTTTTAACTTATAAATTTTCAAAAACTATTGGGCAAATTATTTTTAATTATAATTTAATACTAAAAAAACTAGATAGTGATATAAATTGGAAACCGGTTTGTAATTGTAAGCAACTTGGCCCATTTGTAAATCCTACTTACAAACATGTTATAACAGGGGACTTGTCAATAATAAAGCATGATGATCTTCAACTTATAATGAATAAAGGGGCTAATTTCCGTCTTTCTCATCATCTGAAACCATCGAGTGTTCTTGATGGCTTGGAAAATGATTTTGATTTATTTATTGATAAGTGGTGTAAGAAAGAGAATAAAAATAAAGAGAGTTTTCAAAGTTGGAAGAATTTAATTATTAGTAGAGTAAGAAATAAAATATATTCTAACTTAAAAAATAGTAACACTAAATCATTATTTTATAATGCGAAGATTAAAGAAGCAATTGCTAATCTAAAGAATGAATTTGTAATTGTGCCAGTGGATAAAGCTAATAATAATTTTGTCATAATTTGTCAGAAGCTGTATTGTGATATCTTAAAAAGGGAGTTATGCACAACTAATGTTTATGAAAAGGTAAATATAGAGGATGAGAATTTAATTGAAAAGACTGAAGAAATACTTTTTTAAAAATTTTAATATTAAAATAAATGACAATGATAAAAAGTTCCCTTTCCTATATTGGACTGTAAAATTTCATAAGAATTTCCCTAAACCACGGTTTATTGCTGGAGCAGCTAAATGTCCAACCCGCATTGCTGCTACTGACCTCTCTTTAATTTTAAAGGAAATTGTAAATAAACTTAAAACCTATTGTTCTGGTATTAAAAAATTTTCGAATTTTAATCCATATTGGAGTGTTAATAATTCACTGCAGGTGATAGATTCTTTAACAATGGTTTCAGCTAAAAGAATTGAGTCTTTCGATTTTGCAACAATGTATACTAATTTATCACTTAATTTAGTGTTTGATAATTTAAAAACTGTTACAAAGAAATCTTTCCTCTTATCTAGTAAAAGGTTCTTAAAAATAGACAGTTATAATAAAAAAGCTATATGGACAAACTGCTTTAATACTACAGTTAACTTGAGATGTTACAGCTTGGATATGATTTTTGAGTTATTGGAATTTGTTTTATACAATACTTATATAAGATTTGGGGGTGATTTGTACAAGCAAATTATGGGAATTCCCATGGGGGGGAATGCCAGTCCATTTATAGCTGACTTGTTTTTAAGTCAACTAGAATATAAATATATGATGGATAAGAATAATCCAATTAATTTAAAACATGCTTTGTCAAATAATAAAAGATATTTAGATGATATTTTGGTCTTAAATTGTAAGGATTTCATTGATATTTCTAAAAATATATATCCATCAGAGCTTATTCTTGACCCTAGTCATGGCGCTGGTCATGAAGACCATTTCTTAGATTTAAATATTAATATTTGTGATAATAATAAATTAAGTTTTAAAATGTATAATAAAACGGATGATTTTGATTCTGAAGTGATTAGTTTTCCATTCCCTGAAAGTAATATACACTCAAATATCACATATTCAGCGTTTTTCTCACAGTTACTTCGTTATGCAAGGATTTGTAGTAATTATATTGATTTTAAAAATAGATGTAAAATCTTAAGCCAAAAATTGATATCAAGAGGTTTTTCTGCAAATAAATTAACTTGGCAATTTAAAAAATTTAGTTTTCATTATAACGAACTTTTAAATAAATATCAAAAGAATTATCTAGAAATACTTAAAGAAATTTGTAACTAATTTCGGAGGTTCGAGAAATGTTGTCACAGCGCCATTTATTTTTAAATTGTGTTTCTAATTGAGCGGATTTTTTAAAAAATTAGCCACATGGTAAAGATGAATTCTATAATTGTTTAGTTCATTCAGGTTTTTTGCAATGTGTTAATATGTGTGATTTGGTAAAATTTATAATATTTAGTTTACCTATTGTTGCTAAAGGGAGGGATATATTAATAGGATAAGCTTGTTTTGGTTTTACTTGGTTGTTTTACATTTGCTGTTTTTATTTCATAGGCATGTATTTTGGGGGTGATACCTGACCCGGGGATTCCATGGATATTCTGTGGTAGCCACAACACTGTGCTGGGTAGAGAATTTAGAGTGGCGAAACCCTATATAGGCCAGTGTATTCTCCTGATGAGCCCTTATGTTGGGTGTTGCCTCTGAATTATTTGTCTATATTATTTTTTCTATTGTTCGGTAAATGACGACTTATACTTATTGACGACATGACTGCCTGTCCACGGATTATTCTTTATGGTTGATTGTGTGTGGCTATACTGTTTGACCTATGTGATTGTATGGATGAGTAGGGTTAAGGCCTCATTCAAGTGCTGGTCTATATTAATCAATAATTTAGGAAAACAGTCTTCCTTTTCTCCTTCTGTCTCTTTTTTTTTTTTTTTTTTTTTTTTTTTTTTTTTTTTTTTTTGTGTTTGTGCTGTAGCATTGGTGATTTCTCTTTTCATGATATATATATATTATATATATATATATATATATATATATATATATATATATATATATATATATATATATATATATATATATATATATATATATATATATATATATATATTTATATAATTCATATAAATGTATACTATATATTGTATTATATGATATATTATATTATATATATGTAATATATAGTATATTATGTAATATAATATATATTATATTACATATAAGTACATATAATTTTACATATAATTGAAATAAATATAATCTACATACTAAACAAGTACATATGAAGTATAATTTTGCAAAGAACTACGTTGATGGTCTATAATTGTGCCTAATGTATGAGTGCGTGGAAAATTCATTGATTCATTTTATAAGAAATCATTGACTTGAATTAGAGTTTTTTTATGAATAAGCATGGAAAAATGAAGAATTTAAGAGGTATCTCCTTCGGGTGTCAAAAGTAGGATAAAACACTGCTAATAAATATGATTGAGAACAAAATTCATAATATCTTTTAGCTATTAGGGATATATCCTAATGGTTTTTGGCGTTTAACCCCCCCCGTCCCTCCCTCGTAAAATACCCCTGAGTATTTTCTGGGTGGTAAATGCTGGCAGCTCTCCCTAATGTAGGATTGTAAAAATCTGTGAGTTATAATGCTTTTTTTTAAGTCCAAAGGGATTGGAGACCAGCCACGTGGGGTGGTATTTTCCGGGGGGTATCTCCCGCAAGGAGGGGTTTCCGTGGGTTTATTTTCAAGGGGTTGGGGTATTTTGCCTGGAGTAATTTCTAGGGGGGAGTATTTTCTGGGGAGATATTCTTTAGAATATGGGGGGGGAGGGTAAACATCGGCCGACCTCCCTAATGTAGGTATGGAGCGCATTGAAAATTTTTTGGTCATGTAGATTCTTGTTTGTTCATTAATTAATTGTTTCTATTGTGTTGTTTGTTGCCATATTCTTATGACGTTTTTCAATGACCATAAAGCTAAATAAGCTACTATAAAAGCTGTATTAGTCTCAAGGATTAAGAGGGAGAGGACTAACACCCAAAGGCCTCTCCGCTGCTTATGTGCTTAATATTAAGTTGTGTTTATCCTACCAGGCAATGTCGCCATATTCCTGTGACGATTTTTCTATGACCATATTCCAGTGACATTTTTTCAACGACTATCAAATCACGTAAGTTACTATAGAAGCTGCATTAATCTTCAGGTTTAAGAGGGAGAGGACAAACACCGAAAGGCTGATACCCTGCTTACGTGCTTAATATTAAGTTGTGTTTAACTTATCAGGCAATGTCACCATATTCCCGTGACATTTTTTCAATGGCTATCAAATCACGTAAGTTACTACAGAAGCTGTATTTATCTCCAAGTTTAATAGGGAGAGGACAAACACCGAAGGGCTGATCCCCTGCTTACGTGCTCAATATTAATCTGTTTTTATCTTACCAGGGAATGTCGCCATAATCCTGTGACGTTTTTTTCAATGACTATCAAATCACGTAAGTTACCATAGAAGCTGTATTAACCTCCAGGTTAGGATAAACAGGTTAGGATAAAAAGAGGGAGAGGATGAACACCGAAAGGCCGCTCTCCTGCTTACGTGCTTAATATTAAGTTGTGTTTATCTTACCAGACAATGTCGCCGTATTCCTGTGAAGTTTTTTCAATGACTATCAAATCACGTAAGTTACTATACAAGCTGTATTAATCTCCAGGTTTAAGATGGAGAGGACAAACACCAAAAGGCCGATCCCCTGTTTACGTGCTTAATATTAAGTTGTGTTTATCTTACCAGGCAATGTGGCCATATTCCTGTGACATTTTTTCAATGACTATCAAAGCACGTAAGTTACCATAGAAGCTGTATTAATCTCCAGGTTTAAGAGGGAGAGGATAAACACCGAAAGGCCGCTCTCCTGCTTACGTGCTTAATATTAAGTTGTGTTTATCTTACCAGACAATGTCGCCATATTCCTGTGAAGTTTTTTCAATGACTATCAAATCACGTAAGTTACTATAGAAGCTGTATTAATCTCCAGGTTTAAGATGGAGAGGACAAACACCAAAAGGCCGATCCCCTGCTTACGTGCTTAATATTAAGTTGTGTTTATCTTACCAGGCAATGTCGCCAAATTTCAGTGACGTTTTTTCAATGACTATCAAAGCGATTAAGTTACAACAGAAGCCGTATTAATCTCCAGGTTTAATAGGGAGAGGACAAACACCGAAAGGCTGCTCTCCTGCTTACGTGCTTAATATTAAGTTGTGTTTATCTTATCAGGCAATGTCGCCATATTCCTTTGACGTTTTGTCGATGACTATCAAAGCACGTAAGTTACTACAGAAGCTGTATTAATCTCCAGGTTTAATAGAGAGACGACAAACACCGAAAGGCCGCTCTCCTGCTTACGTGCTTAATACTAAGTCGTGTTTATCTTACCAGGCAATGTCGCCAAATTTCAGTGACCTCTTTTCAATGACTATCAAAGCACGTAAGTTACTACTGAAGTCATATTAATCCCCAGGTTTAATAGGGAGAGGAAAAACACCGAAAGGCTGCTCTCCTGCTTACGTGCTTAATATTAAGTTGTGTTTATCTTACCAGGCAATGTCGCCATTTTCCTGTGACGTTTTGTCGATGACTATCAAAGCACGTAAGTTACTACAGAAGCTGTATTAATCTCCAGGTTTAATAGGGAGAGGAAAAACACCGAAAGGCCGCTCTCCTGCTTACGTGCTTAATACTAAGTTGTGTTTATCTTACCAGGCAATGTCGTCAAATTTCATGGACGTTTTTTCAATGACTATCAAAGCACGTAAGTTACTACAGAAGCCGTATTAATCTCCAGGTTTAATAGGGAGAGGACAAACACCGAAAGGCTGCTCTCCTGCTTACGTGCTTAATATTAAGTTGTGTTTATCTTACCAGGCAATGTTGCTATATTCCTCTGACGTTTTTTCAATGACTATCAAAGCACGTAAGTTACTACAGACGCCGTATTAATCTCCAGGTTTAATAGGGAGAGGACAAACACCGAAAGGCTGCTCTCCTGCTTACATGCTTAATATTAAGTTGTCTTTATCTTACCAGGCAATGTCGCCATATTTCTGTAACGTTTTTTCAATGACTATCAAATCACGTAAGTTACAGAAGCTGTATTAATTTCCCGGTTTAATAGGGAGAGGAAAAACGCCGAAAGGCCACTCCCCTGATTACGTGCTTGTTATTAAGTTGTTCTTATCTTACCAGGCAATGTCGCCAAATTCTTGTGATATTTTTTCAATGACTATCAAACCACGTAAGTTACTATAGAGGCTATATTAATTTCCAGGTTTAATAGGGAGAGGACAAACGCCAAAAGGCCACTCCCCTGCTAACGTGCTTATTATTAAGTTGTTCTTATCTTACCAGGCAATGTCGCCAAATTCTTGTGACATTTTTTCAGTGACTATCAAACCACGTAAGTTACTATAGAAGCTGTATTAATTTCCAGGTTTAATAGGGAGAGGGCAAACGCCGAAAGGCCACTCCCCTGCTTACGTGCTTATTATTAAGTTGTTCTTATCTTACCAGGCAAATGTCGCCAAATTCTTGTGACATTTTTTCAATGACTATCAAACCACGTAAGTTACTATAGAAGCTGTATTAATTTCCAGGTTTAAGAGGGAGAGGACAAACACCAAAAGGCATCCTCATGCTTCCGTTTTTAATATGAAGCTCTGTTTATCCTACCATGCTAGGACAAAAAAAAGCAATTGCATTTAAGAAAAAAATTAGTAAAAAAGGACATAAAAGTGGTCAAATGTTACCACTACAATTATTAACAACTTACATCAGAATCAACCCACTTGAGAGCAACAGACATGATCACGCTTCTTTTCCACCCGAATCCTTCTTTTCATGACCTCCCAGTTTCTTCTAAATCCTATCTTATTAGATCTTCCCAACCCATTCGACGACAACCTGATTTTTGTTTTGCCCAAATCAACGGCCAAAATTATAGTCTTTAGCAATGAGTCACCGTTCATCAGTGAGATATAACCCAAAAAAAGATCCATCCTGGGAGAAGGGGGGGGGGGTTAAACCCTTTCCCCACATTATTGTCTGACTCGTAAAAAAGTAACAAAAATATATAGAACATACTTTTGATGTGTTTTTGAAATTTTTATTGTAGCCCCCATTCTCCCCCCGAACAACATTCCGAATACGGCCTTGCCTAGATTTATTTTCTTTTGTTCGTTATAATCCTAGAAAATAAGACTGAACCACATTTTTCATACTGCTTGTATGGGTTATACCGTCAGTTAAATGTGTACTAAACAGTGTTTCCACTTTTCTTTTCAAACAATCTGGAAAACCTCGGTGATTTTTGGTAGAAAATCGGTAGACGGCTTTCAGGGTTCGGTAGAATTTTCAGTAGGACTGTTTTTTATTTTGTGTTATGTTTTTGGAGGTGTTCAAGCGATTTGCGAATAAAATACAACATTCTATACGCGCAAAAAGAAGGTATAATTACGCCGTCAGCACCCTTCAAAAAATCCCTAAAATATCACAGACAACAGCCATGAGCCATATCAAAAACAAAGAATGACCACCAACACAAAATAACATTTTCCGGGATTCAGAGTTTTCTGTAGATTTTCGGTAGTTTCGGGATCCTTTTTTTTGTCGGGAGATGGACAAGGAATTTGGTAGATCCCCTAAAAAATCGGTAGAAGTGGAAACACTGGTACTAAAGACGATTCGTCTGGGAGGCATCTGAAATTCTTCCCCAGCCTTTAAAAGCTCCCAAGTTTCAGGCCATACTTGACCGCTGCCATTACCATGGATTCCAATGTCCTAATCTTAGTTCGACGACTTGTCTTCCCAATTTTCCAATTAATGTTGATCATGGATATAGAAGACTTCCTGTAGATAAACAATAGCCGCCCATTTTCACACGATTTCGCTAATTAATTATTTCAGCATTCTTTAAAATGGAAGGACAATTAGCATCCGACATTTGAGAAAGGTAGGCCCAGACCTTCAATTGTCTTATTTGCTTTAAAAGCCGACAAAGTAAATGCGTGGTCAACTATTTTGAGTGTGGGAGCAGGAAAGAGCAGGCTGGTACGTGTATTTTGGAGGAGGGGTCAGAGCAGAAAAAAGGGGTTAACTGCATTTGTAGACCTTTACTACAAGACAGTATTTGGTTACAAGACGTTACAGGATGTTAAGTTCCTAATTCTGGTAAAACGATAAGGGTCAAAAATATTTGGCATTATAAATAATCTCTAAAAAAGACTAGTATTAATGACCGTGACCGGTAATAAAAAAATGTGAAACAAAAATATAAAAATAAATATAACGGAAAAAAATCATAAAAAAAGTTTGTTATTTATAATACAAATTACAATTTTAAGATTTAAATTTATAACATTAATATCTACAATGTATAATATTAAAATTTATAAATTTACTTATAATCATAATTATGTTTTCTTCTAAAAAAGAAAAATATATAAAAAAAACATGGCATAGATACTTCTTCGTTTTTCATGGTTAATATGCTTATTAAATAATCACATAAGAAAGTTTAAACTAGAACTTTCAAAAGTACAAATATTATCAGACATTAGAGGGCACTACATTCCTTCAGTCCCATTAAGCTTAATGGGAAATGGTTCATCTTCTACTTAGAATTAAATAAATAAAAAAAAAAGTTTTTTTTAACTGAAAGTAACGAGCGACATTGAAACTTAAAACGAGCAGAAATTACCCCGTATATGAAAGGGGCTGTTTCCTCTTCAATGCCTCGCTCTTTGCGCTAAAGTTTGACTCTTTATCTCAACTTTACTTTTTAAAACAGTAAAAACTATAACAGTAAAAACAGTAACGAACTGTAGAAAATGAGTGACACGGCTGAATAGTAACCAAAACTCTAAAAAACGGGATTCTAAATAAATAGATAAATCAAAAGAATTGGCTCATTATGCTAATTCCAAACGTTCACGATTCATTAAGTTTAGCATTGCCTATCGAAATCTACTAGCCTAACAAAATTTACTTCATTTTTGAAAACGGAAAGAAACACCCCTAAAAGTCAAAGAATCTTAATGAAAACTAAATCCTCAGATTCAGCGTAGTAGAAAACCCTACTGTAGAGGTTCCAAGCTTCTATCTGTGAAAAATCTGGAATTTTGTATTTTTTTTTACATGAAAGATCACGTATAACTGTTTTATTTCTTTAGTTGTGTCTGTGTTTGTGTTTGATTGTTGTTTTTTTGGCTGCTTTTCCAGGGGTGACCGTACGGAACGAATAGTAATAAAATAATGAGAGAAGGCTCATTCGAACATAAATTAAAAGTTATAGTGCTTTTTTTAAGTAGCAAAAAATCGAGTAAAACTAGTCCCCCTACCACACCCCTCACTCCTCAAAATCGTCCGATCAAAGTTTAGAAATAGCCATTTGGTTCAGCATAGTTGAATGGTCCAATAACTATAGATTTGGGGACAGCATGACGCCCAAAACCCTAGGGGAAAGGTCTGTAGGTCATGAAATTTACCCATTTTTATTAGTATCTCCTAAATATCTCTAGAGGTCCCATTGCCACTACTCTTTTCTTTTTCATCGTTGATCACGAAGAAGTTTAAAGGCGATTCCCTCAAGACGTTGATATTATTGCTTTTGTACAACTTGTTTGTTACATAATACTGTAGGGAGTTGGTTGTTACGTAGTAGGGAATTTTTTCTTATTTGGGAATTCTTTGATTGTTATGTAATTGTTTAAAAACATAAGGGTGTATGAAAAAACCCTCAGGGCCCCGCCTGTCAAGTGGAGAAACCTCCAGTTCTAAAAAATGATCTTATGTTTATTTTATGATATAGGTTTTTTGGTTAACACAAACCTTTGTTTTGAATTTTATTTTCATTGCTGTTAACAGAAAGGGTGTCCCGTTGTGTATTGGTTTCCAACGTGAACAAAGGGGTGCCGACATGTGGTCTAGACACTCATTGATTTTGAACAGCATTATGCAAGAGATTGTTGTTCTCATAGCGGGCAATGGACAGAGTTATTCCCTTTCTTCCCTGGGGGCCATAAACCCCGAATCCAAACGTGGAGAATCACAAGTCTAACTTTCGAGATAAACAGTGCAGCACGATTTTTTAAAAAGGATTTGGCTCGAACCTATTTGCAGGTAAGATTCTATGCATATTAAGGGATGGTCCCTCCTCTTCCTGTATAAAACAGGGTGAGAAATTACAGCTAGTATAATGCTGTATACAAATAGTTGAGAAAGGGGGCTATTTATACGTTAAATCCTTGATTTTTGAGGAGGATGGAGGAGGGCGTGATTACTATTCTCATATGAAAAATATGACTAACTCTAATTTAAGTAGCAAATGTTTATTTTGGGAAGGAGGGCAAGGGCCGGGCGCGAGTTAGGTGGTTCCAGAAAAACAATCGTTTTTTGTCATCTGCCATTTTATAGAAAATTTCGGGGTATAAAATTCAATTTGGAGGTTCTAACGAATTGAATTTTTGTGTAAAGAGCTATGTAAAAGTATCTTATCTTTATGCACTCTATTTAAGAATAAACAATAGGGATAGACTGGCCATAAAAATATTATTTGCGCAAGAAAATACGGATTTTTTTGCGGATGAAATGACTATTAGTGCTTCCTTCTAAATACTTGTCCAGTTGAAGTTTAATTATCATTTACACTTGATTAATTCCAATTATTTGGAGCACTCAGACAGGCATTAGCGCAAGAAGGTGCTCCTGCCCACTGATTTTTCTTAATTCTTCTTTTTTCACCATAGTTTACCAGTTTTTGAGAGGGATGATGCAATTTCAAGCCCCCCCCCCCGTGAAAAATTGCTACGGCTGTGCTTGCATTTGGTACTTCAAAAGAATATTTGTACAAAATTAAAATTTGGCACTGCAACAACTGTTAAATCACTCTCTTCTCTGTTTTCTTTTCAAACCAGTGCACTGGCTTCCTCAGCTCTCATAATATCAATCACAAATCACATTCAAATTCAAATCACATTCTTGCAACAAATCACAAATTCAAATCACATTCATACGCTTTTTCTTTCTCTCCATTCCTATTCACAAAGGCTACGGATTTGAACTTTAGTATCTTGCAAATGAAAATACAAAACTAAATCATTTTGTTTCTTTTTTAGGATAATCCCGAGCAAGAGATTACCCCGCAAAAAAGGGAGGGCATGCGATGTTGATGAAAGCAAATCTACCCTCCCTCCACAGAGCCATGATTTACGGCCTTCTCTCTCCTACAAGGTGAAAATGCAGAGAGTCTACTAAAACCTGCTTAAGGCGACAGTCGATAATACCAGCCCTTTCGTAAATGTAAATTATTTTAGACCCACAGATATATTTGGAACACTAACTACATGTTTTATTCGTAAAAAGTTTACCCAAGGGGTATGATCCTGCGATTGTAGAAAATCAAGGGAGTCTTAGATTGATGCTTTAGGGAGGAAGGAGAAGGGGGTTTGAGAAATCCCTACCCCCCTCCCCAAAGAAATAGGCTTTAATCATGTTTTAGCATTAAAAAATTAATGTCTTACGCAAGACAAGAGGGGGAAAAACTAATTAAATTTGTCTGGATAATAGGGTATCGAGGGGTTTTTGTTTTAGGGTCCAGGACTCCATTTGACGAAGGATTTGTTGGAGGATTTCATTTGCCAGGGTACAGCCCAATTGGAAAGCATTAATACCACTCCCCCGTAAGAGTCATGATGAAATTTCAAGGGGTCGGGGAGCCTTTTATCAAGCTTAATAAGAGGACTTGAAATGACTAAAAGAACTATAGATTAACAATAGCGTAGAGATCAGGGCTGGAGAAAGGGGGGGGGGGCGCTATCTCTCATATACAGAACAATTTCTGACCGTTAGACTTTCAATTAGTACTATGGTATTTCCTTTTCCAAATGGGAGCTCTAAGGAATAATTTCTGGTTGTTAAACTTTTAGCTAGTAGTATAGAATCTTTATGTTCAAAAGAGCATTCTTAAGCATAAGCGAGCAGTGTTCGAAAAATTTAAAGACTGATAATATATTCTATTATATGCAAATATATATTCTTGTTCAGGACAAAATCAAAAATGTTTCATAGGGGAAATAAGTTGTTATTATTTTTAGGTTCATCTAGCAATATTACCACCAACTTAACGGGCCAAAATCTCCACGATGTTTTGAATCACTAATTGAGATAGAAGAGGTCCCAGATGAATGTGAGGGGGAGGGAGGCTTTTTTAGGGGTGAATCCTAATTATTTAGCTCCCTTTATTTTTGATTTAGATACTTTCATATCCAATCTCAGTCTTGACAAGGACTATGAATGGGTGGAAGATCAACTAACACCCAGCGAGGTCAAGAAAGTGCAGGTAGACCAGGGAGTGAGCAGTCCCGACAGTAATAATCAGGAGGGGGAGCAGAACAAAGTGGAAGCTGTTCACACCTGTATTGCCTGAAGTTTACATGGCTAACTCCGCCTTAAGTGATGTTTTTAGAGCTAAATTTCTTTAAAGGAAAAGTCGGATGACTTGTACTGGCATTATAGACAAACAGATATGCAAACACTTCATCCACGCAAAACAATTTTGAGGGTGTGATTTGACACTGGGCAGGTTGCATTGTTAATAAAGTAGAAGTTATAATAAAAAAAAGTGGGCCTGTAGTATTATTTATGGAAAGTTTGGAATTCAACATCAAAATTAAAAAAGTAATTTTTTGAAAAGGTGGGATCGGGAAGAAAAATTTTGTAAAATGTAATGCATATCTAAAAGGTTGTAGAGGTTTATAACGCTTCTTACATTTATCGGACATTGCTTTGCAATTACATTCATTAGTTGAGTTTTAAGTGAGGGTAAGGAGTTTCGAGGTGAAAGCTATCATTGTCCAAAGTGTCTTTCTAGATTCCATAGAGAGTGAAAATTAAATCAGCACTTGAAGCACTCTGATCTTCAAGGGTACCAGTCTGTTGAGATTTTTGGAATGTTATTAAATTGAGAGGGAGAAGTAAATCCGGACATGTCCTATCTAAAGATAAGAGCGGGACCACAATTATTGATAAGGAAAGAGTAAAGAGAGACGGGCGGAATATTTTGAGGATTTGCTAAACCAAACAACAGTTGAAGGAAAAGATACAGAGGAAAATGAAAAAGTATGTGATACCTTGGACGTGAAGGAAGATCTATTTTGTAAGGAAGAAATAGTGACAGTATTATATGGATTAAAAAATAATACGGCTTCAGTTGCTGATAGTACGGGAAATGAGTTTCTTAAATACGGTGGCTCTGAGGTTAGAAGTAAGCTACTAAAGATTATGAATATGATTTTTGAAAAAGGGGACCTATCTATTGATTTTAGATATTTTCTTAGAGAATGATATAAACTTATTCAAAACATAGGAAAATAGTCCTTCTTAGAGAATTTTTAGAGATGCTGTCATAGAGAATGATATAAACTTGCTCAAAACATTAGAAATTAGTCCTTCTTAGGGAATTTTTGAAGATGATTTTCTTAAAAAATGATATGAACTTGTTCAAAACATAGGAAAATAGTCTCTCATAGAGAAATTTTAGAGATATTTTTTCAGGGAATGATATAAACTTGTTCAAAATCATAGGAAAATGGTCCTTCTTGGAAACTTTTTGAGATGATTTCATAAAGAATGATATAAACTTGCTCAAAATATAGAAGAATAGTCCTTCTTCGAGATTTTTTGGAAATGTTTTCTTAAAGAATGTTATAAACTCGTTCAAAACATATGAAAATATTCCTTCTGCGATAATTTTTAGGAATGTTTTCTTAAAAAGTCTTTATCTTAAAATGGTTAAACTTAAAAATATAACTTGATCTTAAAATTAATATCTTTATCTTATTAAGTCTATATTTACGTAAAATATGAGTTATTTTAGAGAGATTCTCAAAGAAGGACTATTTTCCTATGTTTTGAACAAGTTTATATCATTCTCTAAGAAAAGATATCTAAAATTTCTCTATGAAGGACTTTTCTCTTATGTTTTGAATAAGCTTATATCATTCTCTTAGAAAACATTTCTGAAAGTTTCTCTATGAAGGATTCTTTTTCTATATTTTGAACTAGTTTATAATATTCACTAAGAAAACATCACTCTTCACTAAGAGTATTTGCATAGTTTTGAACAAGTTTATGTCATTCTCTATGAAAACATCTAAAAAAATTCTCCTAGAAGGACTTTTTTCGTATGTTTTAAACAAGTTTATATTATTCTCCAAGAAAACATCTCTAAAAATTTTCTAAGAAGGACTATTTTCCTAAGTTTTGAACAACTTTATATCATTCTCTATTAACACATCTCTTAAATTCTCTAAGAAAGTCTACTTTCTTATGCTTGGAACAAGTTTGTTTCATTCTCTAAGAAAATGTCTTTAAAACTTCTCCAAAAAATCCAGCTCATCTCTCTCTGACTTTGGTAAAATATCCTGCTAACCCATCCCAGAATCAAGTAGACCCTCTATGAGCCCGGCAGCAGTACCTATGTCACTGAAATTTCTTTTTCTCGTCTCTCTGACTTTTCAATAGATACTCTCAACGTTGGAGTTTTTAGCGGGCTCTAAAAATAATGGAAATATTAGAAAATGATGTCAGAAAATATTTTTATTGAAATAATGGCATGTGGAATATCATCATAAAAATTAATAATTTGAATCCCTCTCATAAAACACTTCATTATATTTTCTCTTGGGATGTCACATAATCCATTTTTGGGTCATACACAATGTATTTTCACACAATACTTTTCAGAGTTTGCTGTGTGTCAGCCGTAGACTACCATGGAGTCAGCCACAAACACAATCTTGAAATCGATGGAACTTGGAGTGAAATTCGTGAGATTAGAACCGTGGAATCGAGGGATAGCAGTGGGGGATCTAAAACTGACACAACCGGAGTTGGATTTAGAACTGGGATTGGAACGGGCATAGTGGGAGCTGAAACATTATGAACCAGGTTGGAATCCAGCTGAATTGGAGGTGGAACTGCTGTAATGGACGGATGGGAGCAGAAGCAGGGAGGTGAAATTCAATATCACTTTATTAAAAAAAAAATCTAAAAAGTGTCGTAATGTGAAGGTCCGGTGAAAATGCTCACCGATTTGGACTTGTCTAGAAGAAATTTCAGTTTTAGGGGGCAACTCAATTGTAAAAATTTTCCTTGGGGGATTTTTTCCGCGGGATAAACTCTCCGGGGGGAATTTTCAGTGGGAGCAACTTTCTACTTAGGAGAGGGAGATTTTCGGGACAAATTTTCCATGGGGGGAGGATTTTCGGAAATATTTGAGAAATAATCAGAAGTTAGAGCCTTTTTCAACGACAGTGCGCTGAGAAAACTTTTAAGCCGAAATCATTTGCAAAAAGTTTTTCGGTGGGAATTTTCATTGAGAATGGAATTGTCTAGATAAGTTTTACTGGCGGAGGAGATGTACTTTACGTCGGAGGAACTTTCCATGGTGGGATTTATTGTGGGAGGAATGATTTTCCATGGAAGGGGAGCCAAATGTTAAAGCATTATTTAAGAAAACGTCAGAGATTAAATTTAAAAAAAAGTTTTTTTCAACTGAAAGTAAGGAGCCGTGTAAAAACTTAAAACGAACTAAAATTATTACTTATATAAGGGGGATTGCCCCCTCCTCAATACCTCGCTCTCAATGCTCAAGTTTGACTTTTTATCCCAATTCCTTAAGAACAAATCCAATGGCCGTTTTGGTTTAATGCCGTGTTCAAGGGGAATATTAGAACCCCTTGCATTAATTGTAGTATTTGGTATTTTAACTAAAACCGAAAAAAAAATAACAAAAAGCGCTTTTCCAGATAAGTAAATCGACATTAAAATTTAAAACGAGTAGAAACTATTCCATTGTTTGAGAGCTGTTCGGAAATATCTTGCTGAATGTGAGAACTGAGTGGGGGATTTGTTATATCCCAGTTTTTCTATACTTGTTTCTTTGACGAAGGCGTTCCCTCAACTCAAGTGCCTATTAAAGAGACAATTCTCTTTATCCTGCCAAAAAGTCTTCTTTGTAAAAAAAAAAGAAACAGCAGGCAACCAAATTAACAAATTAATTTAAATGAGCACATTTAGCAGGCCAATATGTCATAAATGGTCCCCATTTATGCAAAAAATATTAACCATAAATATTACCCAGTTGTTATAGTTTTGCCTAGAGTGACTCGGGAAAGTTTGCACACATACATCTAGTGTAATGCGTTATGCTAGATATTTCAGCTATAGAACGACAACCTAGAGACGAAGATCAGTTGAAGAAGTTTGAATCAACTGATCAGTTGATTCAAATTTTGATATTGTCATTTCTCGTCTTAGAAACTCAAAAGAGGCTCAATAAATTGAAAAATGAAAGGTCCTTTTTAAATAGTCAAAAGTGATTGGATGGCAACAAGCCCCCCACGCCCATCAATTCCCAAAACACGCCTCATCAAAACTTTGAGATAACTATTTTGTTCAACGTAGTTGAAAGATCTGGAAATTATGTCTTTGAGATATCTTTTAGCAGAAGATGTTTTAGCTATAGAACAAAAACCTAGAGACAAAGATCAGTTGAAAAAGTTTGCATACATTTATCTATCGTAATACATTATGCTAGATATTTTAGCTATAGAACGACAACCTAGAGGTGAAGATCAGTTGAAGAAGAAAGATCCATTACATTTGCAGACAGCGGGTTTCTTTTTTTTTCAAATGTAGATAATTATTTCTCTACATTTTTGTCCACGTCACGACCCTCGCACGAAAACTAAAATACGAAATAAAATTTGCTGTTAAGTTTCAATCCTCTTGGTTGATTCGCTTTCAGCGCGTTTAGCTGATTATAAGTAACACTGTCAACACACAACAAGAGTATGGTTAAATTTAATAATTTAATGTTTTAATGTTTGTAAATTAATGTTTTATAAGGAAGTTTATCTATAACAAATTTTATTCTGTTTTAGATTTCATATTATAGTACATAGTAATGAGCAACATTTGAATTCTTTTCTATTTTATCTCCATTCAGGCCCAAACTGTAGATTTTTCGTCATAAAATGGCGGAAATAAACACTTCGTGCCATCTCTTTTGTCATTCAAAAAGGGTCCTAAGATGTTTAAGTTTCCGTTCAAATGAGTTTGCTTTCGATGTTCTACGACCACCTATTCGTAACATCACCTATGGTGAAAAAAGTTGCAAATAAACAACCATCCTAGACCATTTTTGTTGGAAATCTTAGATTTTAGGGGTCTGAATTTTCATAATCGTAAAATATTGCAAAGTTTCTTGATTCATAAATTTTGATGGGTTTTTAATCTTTATGCATTTTACACGTATAGTATCAAAATTAAAATTGGCTTCTTTTTGTGCGCACACTTTCTCTTTCTTCTGCTTCTCCTTACAACCAATGTTTATTTTCAGATTTTCTATAAATGTATTGCCGAAATTCACAGACACTTTTATGATGCTAAGAATAGAACGACAGAATACTACACATACTAATGCTTATTATGCACTTTTTTGGGGTAATAAATGAACTATTATTATTATTGTTTTTATCAAATACAGCATACTTGAACTTACCATGCTTTCTACCAGATGGGGTCGGTGCCTTCTTACAACCTTAACAGCAGAAAATACATCAACTTCAGAGTGATGAACCACTTGTTCTATGCAAGCGTTTGCGGCACAATATACTCCACATCGAGATCTTCCGTCCCTAAAATAGTACAATGATAATGAGTAATATAATCATTGCAAAAAAAAAGCTGAACCAATAAAAAAATATAGCTCACAATCATAAAGCCAAATAAACCAAATAAAACCAAGAATTAAAAGAGTCTTAGCTTCATCATTCCAAAATGTTTATTGGCTTCTTTGTTTAGGTTTCTGTATTGTTATTTTTTCCTTCCGTTTCGCTGAGGACAGCTATTGGCCATATGGCCGAAATGTTCGCTTAATTTTTATTCTAATCATTATTCTTAGAAAAAGTCTTCGTTCCTCATAGATTTGTTTAACAGTTAATTGTACAGGCCTATAAACAATCATTTACCAAATAAGTATTGAATATAGGCTGCACGTATTGGCCTTATCTTGTTTAAATACAATAAAACCATGTTCTTAAATAGAGATAATGGCTAACCATAAAATAGCTTCCAAAAGTAAAGAAGCTTTAGAAACTGGCGTTAGGGACAAAATAAAAAAAATTTGTGGTTGGACTAACGCCATAAATTAAATCAGAGGTTAGAAATCTTTTCAATATAGAGGACGAAACCGCCTATTTTATAATTTTTTAAGGGGATTTGTAATTCTTCGTGCCCTTGCTTTATTTGTGTACTCATCAGGTACTATGTTGTAGTTTCACTGCATTCTCGCTGGTAAATAAAAAGAAGCAATTGTCCCAACAGAGTGAAATAAAAAATAGATAATGATGAATCCTACATTTTGACCGTACTTTCATAAACAAGCCTTTAGTAGAGATTAAATAAAAAAAATATTTTTTTTTAACTGAAAGTAAGGAGCGACATTAAAACTTGAAACGGACAGAAATGACTCCATATATGAAATGGGTTGTCCCCTCCTTAACGCCTCGCTCTTTACGCTAAGGTTTTTAATTGTTTTAAAAATTAGAATTGCGGCAAAGAGTCAAACTTTAGCGTAAAGAGCGAGGGATTGCGGAGGGGAAAATCCATTTCATATACGGAGTAAGTTCTGTTCGTTTTAAGTTTTAATGTCGCTCCTTACTTTCAATTAAAAAAAATAGTTTTTTTATGTTTAATTTCTGAACGTTTTTGAATTAATGCATGTTTGATTGTGGCTCTCCGCACATAAATTATTAAAATGAAATTTGCATATCAATTCTTTTTTAGGCCAAATGGCTTTCTCTAAATTTTGATCAGACAATTTTGAGAAGTAAGGGTTTGGGGAAAGGAGGCGTAATTGCCCTCCAATTTTCCGGTTACTTAAAAAGGCAACTAGAACTTTTAATTTTTAACGAACGTGTTTATTAGTAAAAAATATACGTAACTTAAGAATTAACTTACGTAACAAACTTTTATATTCTTATATTTTTATTATGTATATGAGGGGGGTTTTCCCCTTGTTAATACCTCGCTCTTAATACTAAATCTTAAGTTTTGTCCCAATTCTTTAAGAATGACTCCTGAATCAGAAAGGCCATTGAATAAATAGTTGAAATTACTAAAAATACTTTAGTATAAAGAACGAGGTATTTATCTCCTCCTAAATACCTCGCTCTTTATGCTAAAGTATTTTTAGAACCCCTCATATGCTTAATAATCTCTGTTCGTTTTAAGTTTTAATGCTACTCCTTACTTTCAATTGAAAAAACTTTTTCATGTTTATTTTTTCATTGTTTTTTTTTTATAGTAATGCTAGAAAATCATGCACCCTTTTCATTGAATTTTTCTTCCCCATGACATTTTCCTCCAAGGAAAGATCCTCCCACATAGCCCCCTCCCCTCAACCCAACCCCCCAAACCGAAAGAATCCCCCTGAAAACATCTGTACACTTCCCAATAACCATTACTGTATGTAAACACTGGTCAAGTTTGTAACTCTCAGCCCTTCCCCCAGGGACTGTGATGGATTAAGTCATCCCCAAAGACATAGTTATCATGGTTTTCGACTATGTGGAACAAAATGGCTATCTCAAAATTTTGATCCGTTGATTTTGGGAAAAACATGAGCGTGGGAGGGGGCCTAGGTGCCCTCCAATTTTTGGTCACTTAAAAAAGGCTCTAGAACTTTTCATTTTCATTAGAATGAGCCTTCTTGTGACATTATAGGACCACCTGGTGGATACGATGACCCCTGGGAAAAAGAAAAAAAAACAACAAATAAACACGCACCCGCGACCTGTCTTCTGGCAAAAAAAATACGAAATTCCACATTTTCGTAGATAGGAGCTTGAAACTTCGGCTATAGGGTTCTCTGATATGCTGAATGCGATGATGTGATCTGAATGCGATGACGATGATCGTTAAGATTCTATGACTTTTAAGGGGTATTTCCCCCTATTTTCCAAAATAAGGTAAATTTTCTCAGGCTCGTAACTTCTGATGACAAAGACTAAATTTGATGAAACTTATATATTTAAAATCAGCATGAAAATCCAATTCTTTTGATGTATCTTTTAGCATCAAAATTCCTATTTTTACAGTTTCGTTTACTATTGTGCCGGGTCGCTCCTTACTACAGTTCGTTACCACGAACTCTTTGATAATCCTAGCGTTGTTACATGCACGACCAGCAGAGAGTCCCCTCATAAATCGGAGTATAAACTTCCAATTAAGGAAGCTTGTTGCACCAAGTCGTCATGAGGAAATGAACATAAAACAGTCGTATCTTTTAGCATTTGCTTAACTTTTAGGAAGCCTCTACACCTCAACCAATTTTAAATGTTTTATTAATGCTAATAACAAGAGGTATCAAAAAATTGAATTTGACTAAAAATGCATCATCCCAATCCAAGCATATCTGAATATCTTTTACTCTGCATATAAATTTTCGTTTATGCGATTCCAGTTAATACTGATTTTCGAAACTGTTAGTTTGCTATTCTTCAAGCATTACTTCTAACAAAAATTAAATATATTAAAAAGTTTTTTTTTAACTAAAAGTTAAAAAAACTCCACAAGTACGATTTGGTAAATAGAATTTAGGACAATTAAAAGAATTTCGTATCGTAATTCTGTCCAATACCCAGATTCTGCCTATATAGATCAACCCCAAGCCCACAGCTCCCGAAAAATGTCTGCATACAAAGACTATACGTAAACAATGGGCAAATTTCATAGCTTACAGGCCTCTCCCCACAGACTGTGAAGACTATTTTACACCTAAAGGCATGGTTATTTGATCTTTTACCTATACTGAACAAATAGCTATCTCAAAATTTTGATCAGAAAACTTTGGAGAGAAAATAAGTGAAGGAGGGGACCAAATTGCCTTCCAATTATTTTAGTCTCTTAAAAAGGGCACTAGAACATTCAATTTTGATTTGAATGCACCCTCACCTGATCTTCTAGGACTATTATTTCAGTACGATCACACCTGGGAAAAAACAAAACAAATAAACACTCATCCGTGATCTGTCTTGTGGCAAAAATAGCAAATTTCTACTTTTTTGTATATAGAAGCTTGAGACTTCTACACTAAAGCTCTCTAGTACGCTAAATATCATGGTATGATATATATATATATATATATATATATATATATATATATATATATATATATATATATATATATATATATATATATATATATATATATATATATATATATATATATATATATATATATATATATATATATATATATATATATCTATATATATGTATATATATACTAGCTGTTGGGGTGGCGCTTCGTGCCACCCCAACACCCAGTTGGTGGGGGCGCTTCGCCTCACCCCCCCCCCCCAAGCCCCCCCGCGCGTAAGTGGTTACGCGCCATATTAGTTACGCGCCATTGTAGTTGTGTCCCTGTGTCCCACCTGTGAATATCTATATATATAAAAATAAGATGTCTGTGTGTCGAGTGACGTCATGTCATCAGGTCGTCATGTCGTCATTATGACGATGACGTCATTAAAGGTATTTAAGAAAATTGTTCAAAGACAAATTTTTAATTGTAAGAAGATCGTGGACGGAAAAATGTTTATTGTAAAATGACTGAAGAACCTACAATGGCAACAGCCAAGGAAGCTGCTCAAAGAGTCTATGCCAAAAAACTTGCGGCTGATAGAGAAAGTAAGAAAAGAAAGCGTGCCGAGGAAAAACTACAAAAAAAAACTAAAAATAAAATACTATAAAAACTAAAAAAGCTAAAAAACTAAAAAAAACTAAAAAACAGGTAAAAAACTAAAAACTAAAAAAGGTAAAAACTACAAAAAAAAACAAAAAAGAAAAAAAACAAAAACTAATAAAAAAACTAAGAAAACTAAAAACTGACAAAGAAATAAAAAAAAAGAAAAAACTGAAAATAAACGAGAAAAAGGAAACTAAAAACCGGGACACAGGGAATATAAATGACGACCGGGACACTCAAAGAGAAATTACAGACTGGGACACTGGGACACAAATAACGACCGGGATAATGGGAATATAAATGACGACCGCGACACAGGGACACAACTACAAGGGGGATGCCGGGGGCACAGTGAGATATATAAGTGACGATGGGGACACAGGGAATGTTCGATTAGCAATCACCATCAAAAAAGCTCAAGGGCAATCATTAGAATAATCAGGCATAGATCTGAATACGGATTGTTTTTCCCATGGACAATTTTATGTTGCATGTTCAAGAGTCGGTAAACTTGACAATCTATTTATATGCACAGACAATGGGACATCGAAGAATGTTGTATTTTCGCAAGTTTTACGTAGTTAAAAACATATATATATACTTATATGCGCGCGGGGGGCTGGGGGGGGGGCGTTTGCATGTGACGTAGTTATAAGTACATAAGGCTTTGTATATGCACAGACAATGGGAAAGCCAAGAATGTTGTATATTCGCAAGTTTTACGTAGTTCAAATCACATATATAAATCTATCTATATTCATAGGTGGTACACAGGGACACAACTACAATGGCGCGTAACAACTTACGCACTCGGGGGGGCTTGGGGGGTGGCGCGAAGTGCCCCCACCAACTAGGTATTGGGGTGGCATGAAGCGCCTCCCCAACAGCTAGTAGATATATATATATATATATATATATATATATATATATATATATATATATATATATATATATATATATATATATATATATATATATATATATATATATATAAATATATATATATATATATATATATATATATATATATATATATATATATATATATATATATATATATATATATATATATATATATATATATATATATATATATATATATATTTAACTACGTAAAACTTGCAAATATACAACATTCTTGGCTGTCCCATTGTCTGTGCATATACATAGATTGTCAGGTTTACCGACTCTTGAACATGCAACATATTGAACATGAACAGGCAATCATTATTCTAATGATTGCCCTTGAGCTTTGTTGATGGTGATTGCTAATCGAACATTCCCTGTGTCCCCGTCGTCATTTATATATCCCCCTGTGCCCCCCGGCGTCCGCGATGTAGTTGTTTCCCTGTGTCCCGGTCGTCATTTGTGTCCCGGTGTCCCATTCTGTGATTTCTCTTTGAGTGTCGCGGTCGTCATTTATATTCCCTGTTCCCCGGTGTCCCGGTCGCTTGTGTCCCGGTCGTCATTTTTGTTCCGATGTCACGGTCTGTAATTTCTCTTTGAGTGTCCCGGTCGTCATTTATATTCCCTGTGTCCCGGTCGTCATTTGTGTCCAGGTGCTTTATTGATGGTGATT
The DNA here is from genome assembly GCF_032884065.1 of Artemia franciscana. NCBI lineage: Eukaryota > Metazoa > Arthropoda > Branchiopoda > Anostraca > Artemiidae > Artemia > Artemia franciscana. The sequence goes on from NC_088873.1 coordinate 34,471,131, forward strand.
GCTAATCGAACATTCCCTGTGTCCCGGTCGCTTTCTCTTTGAGTGTCCCGGTCGTCATTTATATTCCCTGTGTCCCGGTCGTCATTTGTGTCCCGATGTCTCGGTCTGTAATTTCGTCAGTCGAAAAACATGACATCAGTCGACACACAAACATGACGTCAGTCAACAGACACACACAAACAACTTATATATATATATATATATATATATATATATATATATATATATATGTTTTTAACTACGTAAAACTTGCGAATTTGCAACGTTCTTCGCTGTCCCATTGTCTGTGCATATAAATAGATTGACAATCGAACATTCCCTGTGTCCCGTTCGTCATTTATATATCTCACCGGTCCCCCCGGCGTCCCCGTTGTAGTTGTGCCCTGTTGTGTCCCTTGTGACGACAAACATGACGTCAGTCGACAAACAACTTCATGACGGCATAATGGTCAATCCTAATAATGACGTCAGTCGACAAACATGACTTCAGTCGACTCGAAAAACATGACGTCAGTCGACAGTCAACAAACATACATGACGTCAGTCAACACACAAACAACTTATTTTTATTTATATAGATAAACAACCCAAGTATTTGCTCAGTATTGTAAAACCTCACTTGTTAATAACTACACTGCCTGTAAAAATGCGTGAAAATAGAACCCTGTGTAAAAATGAGTCGGTGCAAAAACGATCAGAGTGCAAAAAGTGACAGATTCAGTAAAAGAAAACAAAAAAAAACAATCCTTTGATGACCACTACCATACTGTCTTACTGCCAAGCTTCAACACCCATTAATCGGCACGTTCTTTTTTAGGCATTGATGATAAACTGAAAATAGCAGTGTGTATTATTTGCTCAGATTCGGTAGTAAGACTATCAATAGATCATAATGGGTTACGAGAAAGTAGCAGTTGGGGTCGTAGATTCCTGCAACAATCTTCTTATTTTGTCTTATTTCTTCGAATTCGCCTAAGGTGTTTGCACCAAACAGACGGGTTTGGTTGATAAAGGATCCATTCAATTTACCACTTTCATATTTAGCTACTTTCTATTGCTAGAAATTTGGAATATATTAGTATGGCGGGGTCTTTCAATATCTTTTTGCCGAAATTTGAGACAAAAATCCATATACATCGACTACGTTACATCGATAAATCATTATAAAGATATTTCAATGATAACTTTTAATTTTTCTCAACACTTACTAAAGAGTCTCTTAAAAAAATTAATAAAATCTTGCACAGAAAGTCCTGGAATTTTTTTACGGATATCTCGTAAACGAAATTTTACAAACAAAATGAATTTTCAAGAATCGGCCCTTAAAATATCAAAAATGATCTTTGGAAGTCCCTAAATTTCAGTAGGTCAAATAAAAAATTAAAAAATTGGAGTAAAATCACAAGCCTGGCTTTCTAGGTTTCAAAATGCTGGATCTAAGTTCAAAGAAGAAATTTCGGTGCGCTGATTTAAAGTTGTACTTCGGGATACATGTATTGTAACTAGTTATTGCAACTATCCTCAATTAGAATGTCCAAGGCTTTTAATGCATTACCTTAATTACCTGTAGACTATTTACCTTCTTAATTATCCTCTTTGCAGTTCAGTTGTAAATAAGGTAGATTGCCTTAGAAATTGCTCACTTATTCTGTAGTTAGAGAGTAGTCAAAATTACATCTTTATCCAATTATGTTGAGAAAAAATTATTCCTCATAAAAGTAATTATATAGTTTTCTTTGTAGTAAAGGCAATTTTAGTTAAGCTATTATGTAATTTTGATCTAGTTTTTAAATACTAAAAACGTGAGCTATGATCAATTGTGAATAGATAATTGTTCTTCACTAATATTTCTGGCGTTTTTTTTTTTAAATTCCCCAGCTAGTACTGTCTACGAAAGAAAATTCAAAGAATGACCAAATTGATGTTTAGGAGAGGGGAGGGGGAACTACTTTCCAGTTTCAGAGGCTTTTATGAAATTTTTTGGCCTCGACCTTCTTATATTCCTGCATATATAATGCAGATGAAATTTTCAAATAAAATTTGAAAAGGGGTAAATTCACCCTTGCTTCTCAACCAGAGAAGCGTTTTTCTTTTTGTCGTAGTTCTATATAATAATTCTATATAAAATGTTTTATATAATAATCCTGTCGTAATTTCGTCGTAAAGTGTCGTAATTCATGCAATTTTACACGGCCTTTCAGTTTCAGATGCTGTAGTAAAATTTTTACGGCCAAATCCTCTAGTATTCTACTCCCCATAAAAATGAAGGGGAGTAACTTCATCTCCTATCCTTCCAGCCAGAGAAGTGTCATCATTTTGTTGAAATGTATATAATCTTCCATTTTCAGACGCTATAATGCAATTTTGTACTTTCGTGTATTTTTGGTTTTCTAGGGAGATATTTGTTGGGGGGGGGGGGGAATAATTCATTTGTATCCTTTTCGTTACTGTCATCAATCAAGTCATTCTTATATCACTTCGCGCTATAATAGCGACGAAGATCACATCGCCTTTCCATCACTAACACCAAAAACAAGAAGAATAATAGAGAATTTCTCAAGACAGTTAGAAACAAATTAGAATTAATTTTTTGGTCCTATGTCCAAGGGTCGTCCTCAGCAATACAAAAATATATAAGAAGAAAGAACTTACAATAGGATAAAATCAATAAAACTAAAATGAAAAGTTTCCAAAACAGTCCCAGCATATCCTTACCTCAGCAAAGTTCAACCAGGACTCTAGGTTGACTGATAGCCTATAATTTTAGGCTATTTATAAATTCATAAACTAAAAAAATGACCATTGTTTTTAGTTGACAGTGGAAACTTGCCATTTCATTGCTGGATTGCAATATTCCATGACAATTCCAAGTCCTTGACACTCAATGAATTATCACTTATATGACATTTTTCGAGCATTTACCTGCAAAGATATTCGTTTTCACCGGAATCGATCATTTAAGCATAATGAAAAATCCCACCTAGCGTTTTATCTTGTGACTCCTATAATCTGAGGGCAGAGTGGCACAATGTATCACCCCCCCCTAATAAAACCCTTCTGGCGAACCTTATCACACCTAAGGGGTTTTCAACATTTTTTCCCTTAAAAATAAATTTATAAACTAAAAAATGATCGTTGTTTTCATTTAAGCTTTTTGTGTGCTGATTTTTGTTCCTGAAACTTGTTGTATGTTGATTTTTATCTTCGTGAAATTAGTAAATTGATTTTCCTCTTCGCAGAACGGATTTTGTTCGTGGAGCTTATTGCATGCTGACACTGCTCATGGAACTTGTTGTATGCCGATTTTGTTTGTGGAACTTGATGCGTTCTGATTTTTTTTTGGTCGTAAAACTATTTGCATGTTGATTCTTTCTTCGTGTAACTTGTGCATGGATTTTTATTCTCGTGAAACTTCTTTGGTTTATGGAGCACGTCGCGTGCTGATTTTTCTTCGTGGAACTTGTTGCATGCTGATTTCTCTCTTCGTGAAACTGATTTTGTCAATGGAACTTATTGCATGTTGATTTTTTGTTCATGGAATTTGTTGCGTGCTTACTTTGGTTCATGAAACTTGTTGCATGTTGATTTTCCTCTTCGTTAAACTTGTACATTGAATTTTCTCATCACGAAACTGATTTTGTTCATGGAACTTGTTGGGTGGTGATTCCTTCTTACATTATACAAAACACTCCTTACAAAACAAAAAAAAAACAATTCTTAAAAAACTAAAAAGCATCCTAAAAGATCACAAATGATTTTAACAAAACAAAAACTTTATCACAAAAAATCAGAGATTGTTCCTACAAAATACAAAACGCTTGTTAAAAAAACAAAACATTTCTTACAAAGCAAAAACAACTTTCAAAAACAAAAATACATCCTAAGAAATTAAGATTTCTTCTTACATCATACAAAACACTTATTCAAAAACAAAAAAAAATATTTCTTAAAAAACAAGAATACATCCTAAGAATCAGAGATTGTTGTCACAAAATACAAACTACTTGTTACAAATCAAAAAATACTTCTTACAAAGCAAAAAAATAATTCTTGTAAAACAAAATTACTTCCTTAGGAAAGACAAATTCTTCTTACATCATACATATTACTTCTTACGAAAAAAAATTTATTACAAAACAAAAATACATCCTAAAACATCAGAGAATGAAATATTTACAAAAAATGAAATATTTATTAAAAAACAAAAAATACTTCTTACAAAGCAAAAAATAATTCTTACAAAAGAAAAAATGCATCCTAAAAAATCAAAAATTCTTATTACAAAGTATATATTACTTGTTACAAAATTAAACATACTTCTTACAATCAATAAATAATTCTCAGAAACAAAAATAAATCTTAAGAACTATTACAAATAAGAAATACTTTTTACGAAGAAAAGTAGATATTACAATACAAAAACACTTCCTAAAATTTCAGAGATTCTTCTTAAAGAATACAAAATACTTGTTACAAAACAAAAAATACTTGCTTACCTTGTAAGAAGTATTTTTTTTAATGAAGTATTTTGTATTTTGTAAGAAGAATATCTGATTTCATAGGAAGTATTTTTGTTTTGTAAGAACTATTTTTTGCTTTGTAAGAAGTATTTGTTGTTTTGCAACAAGTATTTTGTTTCTTGTATTAAAAATTCGTGATTTCTTAACATGTCTTTTTTTGTTTTGTAAAAATTATTTTTTGCTTTGTAAGAAGTACTTTTTGTTTTAAAAGATGCATTTTGTATTTTTTAAGAAGAATCTCTGATTTTTAGGATGTATATTTGTTTTGTAAGAATTTTTTTTTCTTAAGAAGTATTTTGTATTATGTAAGAAGAATCTATGATTTCTTAGGATTTATGTTTGTTTTGTAACAGTCATTTTTTGCTTGTAAGATGTACTTTTTGTTTTATAACAATTATTTGGCATTTTGCAAGAACAATCTCTGATTCCTTAGGATGTATTTTTTTTGTAAGAATTATTTTTTATTTCGGAAGAAGTATTTTGTATGATATAAGAAGAATTTATGATTTCTTAGGATATATTTTTGTTTTGTGAGAATTATTCTTGCTTTGTAAGAAGTATTTTTGTTCTGCAACAAGTATTTTGTAAGAACAATCCCTGATTTTTTGGGATGTATTTTGTATTTAGTAAGAGCCATTTGTTATTGTTTTGGATGTATTTTCGTTTTGTAAAATGTATTTTGTAAGAATAATTTGTGATTTCTTAGGATGTATTTTTGTTTTGTAAGAATTCTTTTTTTTTGTTTTGTAAGAAATATTTTGTGTAATGCAAGAAGAATTTTGTATTTTGTAGGAACAGTTTATGATTGTTTAGGATGTATAAAATAAGAAATACTTCTTATGAAAAAATAGTTATTACAACACAAAAGCCCTTTCTAATATTTCAGAGATTCTTCTTAATGAATCTATATATATATATATATAAATAAGTTGTCTGTGTGTCTGTGTGTCGAGTGACGTCATGTTTGTGTGTCGACTGACGTCATGTTTGTCAAATGATGAAATTACAGACCGGGACATCGGGACACAAATGACGACCGGGACACCAGGACATCTATATATATAAAAATAAGTTGTTTGTCTGTGTGTCTGTCTACTGACGTCATGTTTGTGTGTCGACTGACGTCATTTTTGTCGACTGACGTCATTATAAGGATTGAGCTGTATGTCGTCATGAAGTTGGTTGTCAAAATGACGTCATGTTTGTCGACTGACGAAATTACAGACCGGAACACCGGGACACAAATGACGACCGGGACACAGGGAATATAAATGACGACCGGAACATATCATATACCAATTCAAAAACGAATGTATTCAAGCCGAAGTAGCTGAGTTGGTAAAGCGTTATGTTCCAGGTCCGAGAGGTTCCAGGTTCGAACCTTGGCTTTAGCATTAATACAAAAGAAGAAAAAAAAACTAAAAAAGCTAAAAAACTAAAAAAAGGTAAAAAACTAAAAACAAAAAAAGAAAAAAAACTAAAAAAATTAAAAAAAGGTAAAAACTACAAAAAAAACTAAAAAGAAAAAAAACAAAAACTAATAAAAAAACTGAAAACTGAAAAAGAAAAAGAAAAACTAAAAAAAGGAAAAAAACTGGAATTTAAAGAACAAAAAGAAAACTAAAAACAGAGACACAGGGAATATAAATGACGACCAGGACACTCAAAGAGAAATTACAGACTGGGACACTGGGACACAAATAACGACCGGGAGATATAAATGACGACCGGGACACTCAAAGATAAATTACAGACCGGGACACCTGGACACAAATGACGACCGGGACACCGGGACACAGGGAAAATAAATGACGACTGGGACGCTCAAAGAGAAATTACAGACTGGGACACAAATGACGACCGGGATACTGGGAATATAAATGACGACCGGGACTCAGGGACACAACTACAAGGGGGATGCCGGGGGCTCAGGGGGATATATAAATGACGACGGGGACACAGGGAATGTTCGATTAGCAATCATCATCAACAAAGCTCAAGGGCAATCATTAAAATAATCAGGTATAGATCTGAATACGGATTGTTTTTCCCATGGACAATTTTATGTTGCATGTTCAAGAGTCGGTAAACCTGATATTTATATTTAAATGCACAGACAATGGGACATCGAAGAATGTTGTATATTCGCAAGTTTTACGTAGTTAAAAACATAACTAAAAAAGGTAAAAACTACAAAAAAAAAACTAAAAAGAAAATACTATATATTTATATATATATATATATATATATATATATATATATATATATATATATATATATATATATATATATATATATATATATATATATATATCTATATATATAAAAATAAGTTGTCTGTCTGTGGATGTGTGGATGGATGTGTCAGGTGACGTCATGTTTCGGCTGACGTCATGAAATTAGTTGCCGTCATTTTTGCTTTGAAGGTGACGTCATTCAAGTTATATAAGACATATGTTCGCCGTCATGTTTCGGCTGACGTCATGAAATTAGCTGCCATCATTTTTGCTTTGAAGGCATCATTTTTGCTTTGAAGGCGTGACGTCATTCAAGTTATATAAGACGGATGTTCGTGTAGAATTCTATTAATGCTTAAGTTTATAATGACTGATGAAGATGCTCAAAGAGTCTATGCCAGAAAACTTGCTGGTGATAGAGAAAGTCAGAAAAGAAAGCGTGCCGAGGAACTACCAGAGCAACGCGAAAGCAGACTTGCTGCTAAAAGAGAAAGTGAAAAAAGAAAGCATGCCGAGGAACTACCAGAGCAACGCAGAAGCAGACTTGCTGCTAAAAGAGAATGTGAAAAAAGAAAGCATGCCGAGGAACTACCAGAGCAACGCAGAAGCAGACTTGCTGCTAAAAGAGAATGTGAAAAAAGAAAGCATGCCGAGGAACTACCAGAGCAACGCGAAAGCAGACTTGCTGCTAAAAGAGAAAGTGAAAAAAGAAAGCATGCCGAGGAACTACCAGAGCAACGCAGAAGCAGACTTGCTGCTAAAAGAGAATGTGAAAAAAGAAGGCGGGCCGAGGAATTACAAGAACAGCAAGAAATCAGGCTTGCTGCTGATAGAGAAAGTAAGAAAAGAAAGCGTGCCGAGGAATCAGAGCAATCTGAAAGTTATCGCCTGGCATTCAGGTACAACCCAGTCGATGATTATAGCTTGAGTAGCTGTGTTCAAATCGGGACAATGTCTAAAATTTGTCCCTATTGCAAGGCCTTGAAATTCAATGGTGAAACAATGGGAATGTGTTGCGCCTCAGGAAAAGTTAAACTTCCTCTATTGGCTGCACCACCAGAGCCATTGAAGACTTTCCTTACTGGAACTACGTCAGAATCTAAGCGTTTTTTGTCAAAAATCAGACAATACAACTCATGTTTCCAAATGACGTCGTTTGGAGCCCAAATCGAAAATCCAGATCAATTTATGTCTACTTTCAAAGTAAAAGGGCAAATTTATCATAAAGCAGGGTCCCTTCTACCATTATTAGGCGAGAATCATAAATTTTTACAATTGTACTTCATCAGTGATAGAAATTCTGAATTGAATGCACGTTGCGAAATTTCTCCCAACGTTGAAAGGACAATCGTTTCCCAATTGCAACATCTTTTCCACGAAAATAATAATTTAGTGCGTCTGTTCAAAACAGCCATCGATTTGATGCCTACTGATACTCATAAAATTGTTATTTCCGCTGACAAAACGCCTCCTGGCCAACATGTGCGTAGATACAATGCTCCGACTATCGACGAAGTGGCAATCGTTATGGTCGGTGATCAGTTTTTACCTCGAGATATTATTCTACATAAGCGAAACGCCCAGTTGTTAAGAATTGCTGAAACTCATCGATGCTACGATGCCCTACAATATCCTATCATTTTTTGGGATGGAGCCGACGGCTATCACTTTAATATTAAATTGATGAATCCAGCCACTAACAAAGAAATGAATAAGAAATGCAGTGCAATGCATTATTATTCCTATAGACTAATGATTCGGCAGGATGAAGAAAATTATATTTTAAAATGCCGTGAATTGTTTCACCAATTTGTCGTGGATATGTATGCAAAAATTGAATCAGAACGTTTGCTATATATCCGCCTGAATCAGACCAAGCTCCGCTCTGAACAATACATTCATTTGCGAGATGCAGTTATAAATGACGGTAATACCACAAACGTTGGAAGATTAACAATTTTACCTTCGTCATATGCTGGCAGTCCACGTCATATGCATGAATATGCTCAAGATGCTATTGCGTATGTTCGTCTCTATGGTCGTCCAGATTTATTTATTACATTTACATGTAATCAATCTTGGGACGAGATACTGCAGCTTTTACTTCAAGGACAATCGGCGGTTCATAGGCATGACATTACGGCACGTGTCTTCCGGCAAAAGTTGAAATCACTGATAAACTACCTTGTAAAACATGAAGTGTTTGGGTCAGTGCGATGCTGGATGTACTCAGTGGAATGGCAAAAACGAGGTTTGCCACACGCACATATACTAATCTGGCTACATAAAAAAATTACTTCAAACGAAATTGATGATGTGATTTCCGCTGAAATACCTGATAAAAATGTCGATAAGGGGTTACATGATATTATTGTAAAAAATATGATACATGGACCTTGCGGTGCACTGAACGAAAATTCACCATGCATGGCCAAAGGAAGGTGCACAAAGCAATATCCTCGACTTTTAGTACCCACAACAATTACTGGCAATGATGGTTACCCACAATATAGAAGAAGATCTACTGAAGATGGCGGTAAAACAGCAATAATAAAGAAGCGTAACGGTACCACCATCGAAGTAGATAACCAGTGGGTTGTTCCATATTCCCCTTTATTATCCAAAACATTTAATGCACATATAAACGTTGAATGCTGTAACTCCGTAAAGGCAATAAAATATATATGTAAATACGTCAACAAAGGCAGTGACATGGCAGTTTTTGGCTTGCAGTCCGAAATCAAAGATTTCGATGAAATCGTAGAATATCAGGCTGGAAGATACATAAGCAGTAATGAAGCTGTTTGGCGAATTCTTTCATTTCCGATACATGAACGTAGTCCAGATGTTGTTCACTTAGCGGTACATTTACAGAATGGTCAACGTGTTTATTTCACGGAAACCAACGTGCAACAAAGAGTCCTGAATCCACCGGATACAACATTAACAGCTTTTTTTTCGCTTTGCAAAAATGATTCTTTTGCGAAAAAACTGCTGTATACTGAAGTGCCTTCGTATTACACGTGGAATACTAAAAATAAAGTATTTGAATGTCGAAAACAGGGTAAGTCAGTCGACGGCCAACCTACCATCTTCAAAGATACCACGATAGGAAGACTCTACACCGTTCACCCCAATCAACATGAATGCTTCTTTCTACGCCTGCTTTTGGTGAATGTACCCGGTCCGACATCCTTTGAGTATTTGAGGACTGTAAATGGTACTATACATGACACTTACCGTAGTGCATGCCAAGCTCTGAATTTATTGGAGAATGACCAACACTGGGATAACTGCATCAATGACGCGTGCGAAACGTCAACCCCAAGTCAAATTCGTGCATTGTTTGGCATCATTTTAACAACTTGCTCTCCATCAGCTCCTACAGAGTTATGGGAAAAATATAAGTCAAAAATGTCCGAAGATATACTTCATCGAAAACAGTTAGAGACGTCAGACATGACTTTTGATTTTACACCAGAAATTTATAACTACACTTTAGTTGTTATAGAAGATATTTGCATAAGTATGGCAAACAAACCTCTTCAGGGTTTGGGAATGCCTTCACCTAACCGTATCGCTGCTGTTTCGACATGTGTAGAATTGGATCGTGAACAAAGTTACAGTACGAGTGATCTATTGTCGTATGTACAAAATAACATTTCCAAGTTAACGTCGGAACAAAAAGACATTTATGATACGATAATGCATTGTGTCGATAACAACGTTGGAGAAATTTTCTTTTTGGATGCGCCAGGAGGTACTGGTAAAACGTTTGTGATAAAACTGATTCTGGCATCAATTCGATCTAAAAATGATATAGCGTTGGCAATTGCGTCGTCCGGAATAGCCGCAACATTGCTGCCTGGTGGAAGAACTGCTCATTCCGCTTTGAAATTGCCTCTGAACTTGCATTCTACAGAAACTCCCACGTGCAATATTTCCAAATCATCTGGGATGGGTAAAGTATTGCAGCAATGCAAACTTATTATTTGGGATGAGTGCACAATGGCACACAAAAAATCGCTCGAGGCTCTGGATCAATGCTTGAAAGATTTAAGAGGGAATTCGAAACCCTTTGGCAGCACATTAATATTGCTTGCAGGAGATTTCAGGCAAACATTACCTATAATACCTAGATCAACTCCTGCAGACGAAATGAATGCTTGCCTGAAAAATTCTAATTTATGGGCACACGTAAAAACATTAAAATTAACTACAAATATGCGTGTCCGATTGCAAAACGATGACTCTGGTCAAACATTTTCAGATCAATTGCTAGCAATGGGAAACGGAAAGCTCCCAGTAGACTCAATTTCAGGACGTATACAACTACCTGCTGATTTCTGTAATTTAGTGACGTCCAAAAATGAATTGATTGAAAATATATTTCCGAATATTCTAAAAAATTATAAAAATAATAAATGGCTAAGTGAAAGAGCGATTCTCGCACCCAAGAATATAGACGTCCACGAAATCAACAATATTGTTTTGACCAAGATTCAAGACCAGGCAGTCCTTTACAAGTCAGTCGACACAGTTTTGGAACCAAATGAAGCGGTTAATTATCCATCTGAATTTTTAAATTCCATAGATCTTTCAGGGTTTCCACCACACGTGCTACAACTAAAAATAGGCGTACCAATAATATTGTTACGTAACATAAACCCACCAAAGCTTTGCAATGGCACTCGACTTGCCGTAAAAAAAACAATGGAAAACCTAATAGAGGCCACAATCCTGACAGGGCCTTTTGAGGGTGAGGCTGTTCTTATTCCTCGCATTCCCATGATTCCAACAGATCTGCCTTTTCAATTTAAAAGATTGCAATTCCCAATTCGATTAGCATTTGCAATCACCATTAACAAAGCTCAAGGTCAATCATTAGAAAAATGTGGTATTGATCTTAATACTGATTGTTTTTCCCATGGACAATTGTACGTTGCATGTTCGAGGGTCGGTAAACCTGACAATCTATTTATATGCAGCGAGAATTGGACAGCGAAGAATGTTGTATATTCTCAAGTTTTACGAAGTTAGTTGTATTTCGGAACAGACTGTTGTATATTCACAAGTTTTACGTAGTTAATTTGTATTGTATCTATCTATCTATCTATCTATATAAAAACGAGTTGTGTGTATGCATGTTTGTTTGTTTGTAAAAAGAACGTTTGCATATGACGTCATTATTAGTACATACGGCTTTGTATATGGACAGACAATGGGAAAGCCAAGAATGTTGTATATTCGCAATTTTTACGTAGTTTGAAACACATATATAAATCTATCTATATTCACAGGTGGGACACAGGGACACAACTACAATGGCGCGTAACTAATATGGCGCGTAACTAATATGGCGCGTAACGACTTACGCGCGCGGGGGGGCTTGGGGGGGGCGCGAAGCGCCCCCACCAACTAGGTGTTGGGGTGGCGCGAAGCGCCACCCCAACAGCTAGTATATATATATATATATATATATATTCACAGGTGGGACACAGGGACACAACTACAAAGGTGCGTAACGACTTACGCGCGCGGAGGGCTTGGGGGGGAGCGAAGTGCCCCCACCAACTAGGTGTTGGGGGGGCGCGAAGCGCCACCCCAACAGCTAGTAGGGGATATAAATGACGACCGGGACACAAGGAATGTTCGATAAGCAGTCACGATAAACAAAGCACCGGGACACAAATGACGACCGGGACACAGGGAATATAAATAACAACCAGGACATAAGTAAACAAAAAAACTAAAAAAGCCAAAAAAAGGTAAAAACTACAAAAAAAAACTAAAAAGAAAAAAAACCCAAAAACTAATAAAAAAACTAAAAAAGCTAAAAAACTAAAAAAAACTAAAAAAGAAAAAAAAATAAAAAAGCAAAAAAAAAATGAAAAATAAAGGAGAAAAACAAAACTAAAAAAAATGAAAATAAAAATAAAAAAAACTAAAAAGGTAAAAACTACAAAAAAAACTAAAAAAAAAGAAAAAAACTAAAAAAACTAAAAAAAGTAAAAACCTAAAAAAACTAAAAAGAAAAAAAGGGGAAAAATACAAAAATTTATTTAATCATATACCAATTCAAAAGCGAATGTATATACAGACCGGGACACCGGGACACAAATTACGACCGGGACACAGGGAATATAAATCACGACCGGGACAAAGGGACACAACTACAACGGGGACGCCGGGGGGCACAGGGGGATATATAAATGACGACGGGGACACAGGGAATGTTCGATTAGCAATCACCATCAACAAAGCTCAAGGGCAATCATTAGAATCATGAGGTATAACTAATAAAAACTAAAAAAAAGGTAAAAAACTAAAAACGATATAAAGACCAACTCAAAAACGAATGTATATACAGACCGGGACACCGGGACACAAATGACGACCGGGACACAAGGAATATAAATGACGATCGGGACACTCAAAGAGAAATTATAGACTGGGACACCGGGACACAGGGAATATAAATGACGACCGGGACACAGGGACACAACTACAACGGGGAAGCAGGGGGGCACAGGAGGATATATAAATGACGACGGCGACACAGGGAATGGTCGATTAGCAATCACCATCAACAAAGCTCAAGGGCAATCATTAGAATCATGAGGTATAGATCTGAATACGGATTGTTTTCCCATGGACAATTATATGTTGCATGTTCAAGAGTCGGTAAACCTGACAATCTATTTATATGCACAGACAATGGGACAGCGAAGAATGTTGTATATCCGCAAGTTTTACGTAGTTAAAAACACATATATATATATATATATATATATATATATATATATATATATATATATACTAGCTGTTGGGGTGGCGCTTCGCGCCACCCCAACACCTAGTTGGTGGGGCGCTTCGTGCCCCCCCAAGCCCCCCCGCGCGCGTAAGTCGTTACGCGCCATATTAGTTACGCGCCATTGTAGTTGTGTCCCTGTGTCCCACCTGTGAATATAGATAGATTTATATATGTGTTTCAAACTTCATAAATATTGCGAATATACAACATTCTTGGCTTTCCCATTGTCTGTCCATATACAAAGCCGTATGTACTAATAATGACGTCATATGCAAATGCTCTTTTTACAAACAAACAAACATGCATACACACAACTCGTTTTTATATAGATAGATAGATAGATAGATACAATACAAATTAACTACGTAAAACTTGTGAATATACAACAGTCTTCGCTGTCCCATTGTCTGTGCGTATAAATAGATTGTCAGGTTTACCGACCCTCAAAGATGCAACATACAATTGTACATTGGTAAAGCAATCTGTATTAAGATCTATACCGCATTATTCTAGTGATTGCCCTTGAGCTTGTTGATGGTGGTTGCAAATGCTAATCGAATTGGGAATTGCAATCTTTTAAATTGAAAAAGCAGATCCGTTGGAATCATGGGAATGCGAGGAATAAGAACAGCCTCACCCTCATAAGGCCCTGTCAAGATTGTGGCCTCTATTAGGTTTTCTATTGTTTTTTTTTACGGCAAGTCGCGTGCCATTGCAAAGCTTTGGTGGGTTGATATTTCTTAAAAGTATTATTGGTACGCCTATTTTTAGTTGTAGCACGTGTGGTGGAAACCCTGAAGGATCTATAGAATTTAAAAATTCAGATGGATAATTAACCGCTTCATTTGGTTCCAA